>NC_142610.1:23577514-23697514 GCF_041222555.1 Hakea prostrata
CGGATCGACTTGATGTAACTAAGTAGAAGACTTGCATTTGGCTAGGTTTTACACGACATGCGCCGGTACCTATACCAAATGGTTGAGGATGTGAGTGGACCTTCCTAAAGAAATACGGTGCTATGACTTAAAGCATGTCCGCCAATAGAGACCAGCATACATAGAGTTAGATTCATTCATTCATTGCTTGTCTCATATCATATTGCATTTATGTTTGTTCCGGAATCCTGCCATTTATGTTATTATGGATTTTTAAGCGCCTTCCCGAGTTTCTTTGAAACTCATTCCTTTATTGTACAATGTTGTTAGACTATCCTGCAGTCTTGAGTACTATGGCGGTCCCTATGAAGAAGCGCAAGGCGAAGAGGCATATCTCCGGGGAAGGTGATTGCGGTTACCACAATTACTCGAAGATCCCAGCAGTGGTTATGCTCCGTACGATGCTTAGTCCGACCATTGAGTGGAAGCGTCCTTGTGCCATTTATGAGATTTACACTTACAAGGATGTTGTCTATAAAGTGGAGAACAATTTAGTTACCCAATGTACTAGCTCTTGGGATTAGATTTTATTTAGTTTATTCTCTTTAGAGCTACTTTTCCATTGGTTGTAAAGTGGGATTTTTGCCTCACTTTACTTATCATTTTGATACTACGATTACATCTATTATTCGATTCATTTATGATTCATTCTTTCTTTATTGGATCTATGATTTATCTTCCGCACTTTTATTATGATTGTTCATGATTATGTTATTGTTTATGTGGGAGGTTGATCACTCGATACGATCTTGGTGTGGATCACACTCTCGGGTATGCCGGATAGGGTACCGGTGCGGAGGGCGTGATGATTGGTATCGAGCCTTTGGTTCGAGGAGATCCTAACCACAAAAGACAACAACTGAACATTCTGAGTCATTGATCTGAAATGACTCTTCTACTCTTAGAAGTGAATAATAGAACAACTGAATTAGAAACTTGACCTTTGAGGCATATGACGAACATTTCGAATAACATACCATAATTATACTTGAACAAATGTCACTAATGCAAGGAAAAGAAAGTTGCATAACATACAATAATTAAAGAGGAACAAAATGAACTTCATTAATTTCAAAAGTTTTTACAATGATTACATCTGAAATGCATAAATGGAAATCCTAAGGTACGGTCTATCTAGGTGATCTTCTCCGATCTCTGTATGCTCCCGAACTCCTCTGCTAGCTGAGTCACTGATGCTCTATCCTATCTGTCGTGACTCCATCCTCTCGTACATCTGCTCTGTCCGACCTCCATTCTCTCTAGCATGGAAGTCATCGATCTCATCTGTGCTCCAAGATCCGAAGTCTCCGGAGCTGCATGTGAAGGGCCACCCCCTCGAAGTGTGATGAAGGAAACTTCGTGATGCACGGAGCTCGGCCTCGCGCATATCTGCATCATCTCCGGCCTGATCATCACTATCGGGTCCGATATCCTCTCCTCCATCCTCTGATCCCTGATCCTCATCCTCGATTCATCATCATCCTCACCCTCCGGACCGGGGAGATCTCTCTCTTGCTGTAGTCTCATCGACGAATGGTCCGAGTCCCAATAGAGTATCCACGTGATCCGGTGTCCACTTTGGTGTATCCTCGAAACTCACCCCGAAATGCACGAAGATCAAAGTCGGTAGCCTCCCATAGCAAAGGTTCCACATGCTAGGCCGCAGAACTAAGTCCGGCATGACCTGCTGAATGATGTAGGAGAGATCGATCTCGAAGCCCATGTAGATGCGGTAGATGACTAAGGCCTCCATCACTTTGTGACCCGATGGTGATGTCCGGCTTTCGGCATAATGTTTCGGCCGACTATGCGACCGATAATCCGTGCGAGAATCCGTCATCCGTCCGCTGGTCCACGGTGTGAAGCATCGACGGCTATCCCATAGCGTAGAGCATATCTCGCGAAGCTCGTACGGCATCGGATGGCTGTCCGGATCCGCTCCTGCGGTATCCACACACTTTGCTGTGGATAGTAAGGAACCTGCAAGATCTCAGCCGGTGTCCGGGTAGAGAAGCGAATCTGAGTCCGGAAGACCACTGCTCCTGAGGACAAGTCTAAGTGGATGTCCTTGGCCTCGAGCCTCCTCTGTGTAAGTAAGGTTCTTTGAAGAACAACCTCACTAGTTCGGGGTATACCGGTAGATCCTCGGTGAAGAGATGAGTCCAGCACCAATGTGTCGAACCTCTGCCGAATCCTAAAGGCTACGAGCTGGCGTAAGTGAAGTAGACGTCCCATCTCAATATTGCGATGGCCGAAGTAGGCCTCGTACGGGAACTCGGCACGAGGTGTGTCAAACATGTACGGTCTCCTAACCTCCTGTCTAGGCTCGAAGGAACCGACCTCTGCCCCTAAGAGCACCTACGATGCGACCACGACCTCTACCTCGTCCTCGCCCTCCCCTTTGCATAGTGTATCTGTGAAAGAGACAAGAGACAATTCCAATTAGTGCTATTTTAAGATTTGAGCCAAAAGGGTATTTTCGTAATTTTTCGGAAAATTTCAAATTTGGGGGAAATTTGATTTGAACATACTAGCATGTGCGCAATACTTGGAATTTCATGTCTATGAAGTTTGTTTGATGAAAATCGATCGAAAACTTGGATTAAAGCGAAAAATTCAGCAAGAAGGAAATTTGGGGATTTTGCAATTTAGGTCAAAATTGGATTTTTGAAAAGTTGAAATTGGTTAAATCAAATTGTATGGACCTATCTACAATGTCATCTTGAGCATGTAGCATTTGATCTCGTGCGAAAATTTCAAGCGGTTTGAGAGGAAACGAAATTTTTCTAAAGATATCGATTTCGGTATAAAACTTTGCGAGATGAGCACCAATATGTTAAAACTTGTTGTCTATGCATGGCATTGTGTTTAAAACCTAAGGAATATGTTTCTAAGCATTCCTAAGCATGATTTCTAGCATTGGATACAAGTAAAGCATGGTTTTATTGAAATGCAAGCATGAGAAGATGAAAATGGAAGGAAGATTAAGAGGTTTACCTTGTTTGTGAAGATGGTGTGTTGTGGTGTTGTTGTTGAAGCACTAAATCACCTCAAGAACACTTGTGGGAACTCTTGGAGATTTTCCTAGAGCTCTCTCACCTTTGGAAGAAGTTAGAATGAGGTTGGAATGTGAAAATGAGGCTTATAATGCGAATTTTAGCATTACATGCTGCATTGGTCGACTCATTGGTCGGCTGGGTCGATCGACCAATCACTCGACCAATGGTCACGAGACCTCATTTGCTGTTGAATTTTTGGAAAATGTGATTTTTGCCTTATGGAATATTGTTTGATGACTATATGGATATATTTGAGCATGATTTAAGTTTTCAAATCATTTGGACTTGTGGTTTATGTTGAATCTTGAAATTCGGTATTTTGATGTTCTCGGTTTTGCGAGAATGGTTACTACGAGAAGTGGGCGTGGTGAATCCGGTGGTCATGGAGGTGGTGAAATACCTCGGGGAGGTGGTGAAGTACCTCATGGAGGTGGTGGGATACCAAATGTTGATCGGGGTACTCATGAGATCCCTGGTGCCCCGAATGTTGGAAGTTTGAGAGATATTGCCAATATTATGGGCAATATGATGCGGCGACAAGCGGCTCGGTTCAACCGGATGTTGGTGGGTTTCATGACTCTGCATAATGAGACCCGGGCTGGTGCTAATGTGAATCCTCATGCCGCGATCCTGAATGCGGGAGGTTTAGCTGGAACTCCTCATACTACTTTGATGGAGAGTTTTACGAAGATGCAAGTACCCACTTTCTTTGGAGTTACCAAGGACCCCTTGTTTCCTAACAAGTGGCCTCGTGAGTTGGAGAAGGCTTTCCGAGCATCTGCAATGCTCGGAAGCTCGAGAAGATTTTGTTTCTTTGAGCAGAAGTTGCAACAAGAAGCTGATGCATGGTGGATCTCCACTCGTCTGTTTTGGAAGGTTTGCATGCGGGAGTTGTAACTTGGGAGTTATTCAAAGAGGCTTTTTGTATGAATTACTTTCCCGAGGCGGTGAAAGATGCGAAGGAAGCTGAGTTTATGATTACGACTCAAGGAACTGCATGTCGTGTTGGAGTACCAACGAGAAGTTCGAGGAGCTTCATTTCTTTGCTCCGAGTTCTGCGAAGGATGACCTCGCGAAAGCAAAGAAGTTCTTCAAAGGACTGCGCCCTGCCATTAAAGCTTACCTCACGGTCCAGCCTATAGTGAGCTATGCTCAAGTGGTGCGAGAACTCGAAGAAGTTGGAAGAAACGAGAGAAGGAAAGTGCTCGTGTGCAAAAGCCTTGGCGGTCAAGGAATTCTGGTTTGGTGGATCGTAATGACCGTCGTTTTGTGAGACCTACACCCTACCCCACTCCTACCTTTCGGGCTAAGAGTGTGAGGTCGGAGAACACGGGTTTTCAGCGAGCCCGGCCGGTTTAGACGGTATGGCGGAAACCGACCACCGGCAAGTGCAAGTGCAAGTGCAAGTGCAAGGCCTTTTGTTCGAAGCCCTCTGTTGCAGCCACCCTGTTGGATCCGGCAATCCTGTTTGCTTCTCTTGCAAGCAAGCTGGTCATTTTGCTCGTGCACTGTCCGAAGCGGCCCATGACACCTGCCCGGTGGTGAAGAGTGCTCCTGCTCCTCCCTCTGGTAGAGTTTTCGGTATTTCCGGTCTTGAGCGGGATCCAAGCCATGATGTGATTACGGGTACATTGTTAGTCGCTTCTATTTCTGCATTTGTCTTATTTGATACGGGTGCATCTCATTCGTTCATGTCATCTGCATTCATCAAGAAGACTAACCTAAGCCACGAGAAGTTGTCTAGTTGTTTATTGATTAGTACACCTCTGGTCCTGTTGTGAAACTAGATAAGGGGTTATCTAAATGTCTGTGTTGATTGGTGAGAAGAACTTGGAAGCCAATTTTGTGATTCTTGACATGAAGGACTTCGATGTTATTTTGGGAATTGATTGGTTGACAGCCCACAAGGCTGTGTTCCTTTGTTCCTCAAAGAAGATTCAGTTCCATATTTGTGGAAGTCCGGTCTTTGAATTTCGGGGTGAAAAGAGAAGGGTTTGTAAGAAGGTCTTTATGCTGCTTGATGCAAGTCTATGCCCTAGTGGATGATGCTTCATGCGAAGGCAAGGGTATAGTGGAGAAAAGAGTCGATGAAGTCGAGTTGTCTGCGACTTTGTTGATGTCTTCCACGATGATCTATCGGGAGTGCCTCCGGACGAGAGATGTCGAATTCTCTATTGATCTCGTCCACTGGTGCTGCTCCGGTATCTAAAGCTCCGTACGGGATGGCTCCTCTTTGAGTTGAAAGAGTTGCAAAATCAGTTGAATGAGCTCATTGATAGAGGTTTCGTGCAGCCTAGTGTGTCACCTTGGGGAGCTCCGGTCTTGTTCGTCAAGAAGAAAGAGCGGTAGTATGCGCTTGTGCATCGACTACCGTGAGTTGAATAAGTTGACTATCAAGAATAGATATCCGCTGCCCGAATCGATGATCTCTTCGATCGGTTGAAGGGTGCGGTTGTGTTCTCAAAGATTGACTTAAGGTCCGGATATCACCAATTGAAAGTGAAGTCTAGTGATATCTTCAAGACGAGCTTTCCGAACGCGGTATGGTCACTACGAGTTTAGAGTCATGCCCTTCGGATTGACCAATGCTCCTGCGGTGTTCATGGACCTCATGAACCGAGTATTTCATGATGTGCTTGATAAGTTCGTGATTGTTTTCATTGATGACATCTTGATCTATTCGAAGAGCGATGAAGAGCATGCGAGTCATCTAAGTTTCACTTTGCAAAGGTTGCGAGAAAAGAAGTTGTTTGCTAAGTTTAGCAAGTGTGATTTACGGCTTAAGAGAGTGGTATTCCTTGGTCATGTAGTTTCAGCCGAAGGTATTCGTGTCGATCCTGAAAAGGTCCAAGCTGTGGCTGATTGGGAAAGACCGAAGTCAGTAACGGAAATAAGAAGTTTTCTTGGATTGGCGGGTTACTACCGAAGGTTTATTGAGAACTTTTCTCGGTTGGCTGCTCCTATGACTAAGTTGACCGGGAAAGAAGAAAAGTTTGTTTGGTGCGGCGCTTTTGTGAGAAGAATTTCCAAGAGTTGAAGGATAGATTGACAAGTGCCCCGGTTTTGACTATACGATAGTTCCGGTGGTATGACGGTTTATACCGATCGTCAAAGATTGGTTTGGGTTGTGTCTTGATGCAACATGGCAAGGTCGTAGCCTATGCTTCTCGGCAATTGAAGGATTATGAGCGGAATTACCCCACTCACGATCTAGAACTTGCCGCCGTTGTCTTTGCTTTGAAGATTTGGAGACATTACCTTTACGGTGAGAAGATTGCCATTTTCACGGATCATAAGAGTTTGAAATACTTCTTTACCCAAAAGGAGTTGAACATGAGACAAAGGAGATGGTTGGAACTAGTCTCCGATTATGATTGTGATATTCGGTATCACCCTGGGAAAGCAAATGTTGTTGCTTGATGCTCTTAGTAGGAAGAACCAGAAGAAGACTTTGGATTTGAATGCTTTGAGTTTACCATTGTGGTCTTCTATTGAGAGTTTTGATTTGGAAATCGTTCTCGAGAATTCTGATTTTATTCTTTACTGCCATGACGGCAAGATCTGGTCTTAGAGATAAGATTGTTGCTCTGCGAGTTACGATCAAGAGTTTTTGATCAAAGTTGAGAAGATTTCTTCGAATCTGAGTCGGACCCCGACTTTGGTATATCCATGGATGGTGCTTTGTTGTTTAGAGGAAGGCGTGCGTGCACATGCAAGCGAAGAAGTTAAGAAAGAAATATTGAAGGAAGCACACCGGTCGGTCTTTACTATACACCGGGAAGCACCAAGATGTACAAAGACTTGAAGGAACATTTTTGGTGGATTGGTCTAAAGGCGGATGTTGATGATTTTGTTGCCAAGTGTGAGACTTGCCAACGTGTGAAAGCCGTTCGACAACCTCCATCTGGATTACTTCAGCCTCTTCCTATTCCTAGTTGGAAGTGGGAGGATATCTCCATGGACTTTGTGACTAGCTTGCCTCGGACAAGTAAAGGCAATGACACTTTGTGTGGGTGATTGTTGATAGGTTGACCAAATCAGCCCATTTCATTCCTATGAAGATCACTCATACTCTGGATAAGCTAGCAAGGCTTTATGTGGATAATGTGGTTCTGTCTACATGGTGTGCCATTGAGTATTGTTTCGGATCGTGATCCTAGGTTCACCTCAAGGTTTTGGAATAGTTTGCGAAGGCCTTGGGAACCCAATTGAACTTGAGTACAGCTCATCATCCACGGTCGATGGACAATCCGAGCGGACAATTCGGACATTGGAAGACATGCTCGGATCTTGTGTGGTGGATATGGGTGGTAATTGGGATGAACACCTAGCTTTGGTTGAGTTTGCCTATAACAACGGTTATCAAGCAACAATAGGCATGGCTCCATTCAAGGCTTTGTATGGCGTACTTGTAGGACACCTTTGTCTTTGGTGAGAGGCAAGTGAAAGAAAAGTCTTAGGTCTGAGATGATTGAAGCTACAAGTGCTATGGTAGATATGATAAGAGAAAGGATTAAGTCCGCTTGATCAAGACGGCAATCTTATCTTGATAAGAGAAGGACCGATTTGGAATTTCAAGTTGGAGAGAAAGTCTTTCCGAAGGTCTCACCAATGAAGGGTGTGATGAGATTCAATGTTAAGGGAAAGCTTAGCCCTCGTTACATTGGACCTTTCGAGATTTTGGAAAAGGTTGGACCTGTTGCGTATCGATTAGCATTACCTCCGCCTCTTGCTGGTGTTCACAATGTGTTTCATATTTCGATGCTCCGAAAATACATAGAGAATCCGGAACACATTTTGCAGCAAGCACTGAAGGACTTAGTGCTGATTTGACCTATGATGAAGAACCGGCCGAAATCTTGGATAGGAAGGACAAGCGGTACTGGAATCGCACCATTCCTTTGGTGAAGATTCGGTGGAAGAACCATACCCCTGAAGAAGCTTCTTGGGAGAAGGAAGAAGATATGAAGGAGAAGTTTCCTTACCTCTTTGGAAGCACGGTACGCTTTCAATTTCGGGGACGAAATTTCTTTAAGGGGGGAGAATGTAAAACCCAGCCCTAACCTTGACCCGGAAACCTTGTTATTTGTAGGTCCGATGACCCGAAGTAAAGTAAGAAGTCAGCTTTGGGCCATCCCGGTGGAGGACTTGGTGTCGGCTTTGAATCCATGAAAGTTGATGATGAGGTTCTATTTTTGGAAACTGAATCTGATGAAGATCTGATTAGTTGATGGACTTGGAGTGCTCTCTATCTTGGTTTGAAGGCATTTCTACCTATTAGGTAAGTCACATGACTTGTGTGCAAAACCCCTTTAGGATTGGATTTGATCTGGACCTTCAATTCCTGTTTTGGTCTTGCTTTGTCGGCATTGGTCGATTGATTGGTCGGCTGGGCCGATCGACCAATCCACTCGACCAATGAGTGTTGTCTTTGGCAATTAGGTTGTTCTTGCTCTATTTAAGTCCAATCTTGAGTCCACTTCGTATTTGCTGCCTCCAAACTCTCTGGAGCAGACCAAAGACCTCTGCAAGTCATCTCTCTTGCATCCTTGGTGTTTTCTTGACGGATCTTCGTCGAAACTCTTCTTTTTGCATCAAAAGGTATGTCTACTCTCTCTTCTTCTCCTCCATCTTTGTTTTTCTTTCCTTTTTGAGTTGAGACAGTAGAAGAGATGCTGCATTCTCTGTTGCAAACATCTCTGAACATGTTCTCATGATCATCCTAAGGATTTGAGGCTAGAACGATGATCTTAACCATGATCATTGCAAGCTTTTGAAGGAATCATGATCAAACCATGATCTAATCTTTGTTAAACTTCTAATCTGAATTCTGATCTCTTTGGATCTTCTATGTTGATCATGTTAGTAGTTAATTACTGTGTTTTCCTTCCATGATCCATAATCTATAGATCTCTAGTGTTCTCTTCTACCTTACTATGTGTTCTTCATGATGCATGGTAGTTACATATATGGTAGGTTTTATTTCCTTATTTAGATTTATGCTTCTAAGCCTTGTTCCTTGAAGATCTAAGTATGTTTTCATGATACCCTTACCTGAAGCAATGATCCATCCTCCTATTGTTCTTGTCTTTGTTTTCTGTTTCAAATTCATCAAGATCCATGGTTGATTTAATTATGGTAACTTTTTGTTTCCTAATTTGGATCTTGATATCTTGATTTGATTGGTGTTTTGAGGTCCCCTATATGTTAGAATACTACTGATGTAGTCTACCCCTTGATTAGTACCCTTTTGAACCACCAAATTCGGATTTCATATCTTAAAACTCTGATTTTATAGGCTCTCTTTATGCATTGGTCCCCGGATTGGTCGTTGGACCAGATCGACCAATCCACTCGACCAATGAGTACAGCAACTCCAGAATTGGTCTATGTTGGATGTTTTGGTATCTTTTCTGTTAGGGATCTTTCCTAATATGTTGTATATACTTGTTTAGGACCTTCTTCTCAAGTTTGCCAAGATCTTACTTGACTTCTTAGGATTCCTTTGCGAGTTATAAAAGGTAAGGATGGTTATTTCCTTAATTACATAGATAGCATGAATCTAGTTTCTATATTTGAATATCATAGATATGATTCCTAAATTAGATTCTTACAATGATATACTACTGTTGCATAACTTTGATTACAGTAGCATTACTTATTCATATTGAATTGATTCATGTATGATTTACTTACCAATGATATACAAGTAATTGTAATTATTGATTTCTTTCCATATATGAAGTTACCATATATGTGATGATATGAATTGATGCATGTGTATGCTTAAGTATGGTTTGGAAAGGAGAGGTGTCCTTTTGACACTTCTGTTCTTGGACTACTACGGGAATATTATGGGATGTTTCGGGAGATGCCCTCTGGACACCTTCCTAAACTGTTGGATGACATATCTAGGATTGTCTAGTAGTGTTTGGCTAGGATGTCCTGTTATGTCGGACCCTAATCGGAGGGGTATTGAGACCGAACGACCCGTGGTAGCAATGGGGATTCATGGGCGCTCAAGACCGGTAACCAACCCGTGAGAGGACAGGAATCACATTGTGGGGGCCATTTATTGATAGGGTTGCATATGGTTAGACTTGGGCTCACGGGCGCTTAAGACCGGTAACCAACCCGTGAGAGGACGTGAGAGCTTCCCGTTTACCATATGTGGATGATCAATAGGGTTGATGAGTCCGTGGTCGGGGACTATGAGGACTCTAGTGTGAAGGATACCGGAAAGGATCGTCGGGGACGAGGAATGGAAGTATCTGGATCTGACTTGATGTAACTAAGTAGAAGACTTGCATTTGGCTAGGTTTTACCCCGACATGCGCCGTACTTATACCAAATGGTTGTGAGAGAGTGTGTTGACTTAACCCCCTGCCAAGGTTTGTCTCGAGGGATGAAGGACCCATTACCAATCGGCTGCTCAAGACCGGTGAAATGATCCGTGAGAGAATCCAAGATATCTTAAATGGTTGAGGATGTGAGTGGACCTTCCTAAAGAAGTACGGTGCTATGACTTAAAGCATGTCTGCCAATAGAGACCAGCATACATAGAGTTAGATTCATTCATTCATTGCTTGTCTCATATCATATTGCATTTATGTTTGTTACGGAATCCTGCCATTTATGTTATTATGGATTTTTAAGCGCCTTCTTGAGTTTCTTTGAAACTCATTCCTTTATTGTACAATGTTGTTAGACTATCCTGCAGTCTTGAGTACTATGACGGTCCCTATGAAGAAGCGCAAGGCGAAGAGGCATATCTCCAGGAAGGTGATTGCGGTTACCACAATTACTCTGAAGATCCCGCGAGTGGTTATGCTCCGTACGATGCTTAGTCCGACCATTGAGTGGAAGCGTCCTTGTGCCATTTATGAGATTTACACTTACAAGGATGTTGTCTATAAAGTGGAGAACAATTTAGTTACCCAATGTACTAGCTACTGGGATTAGATTTTATTTAGTTTATTCTCTTTAGAGCTACTTTTCCGCTGGTTGTAAAGTGGGATTTTCGCCTCACTCTACTTATCTGTTGATACTCTGATTACATCTATTATTCTGATTCATTTATGATTCATTCTTTCTTTATTGGATCTATGATTTATCTTCCGCACTTTTATTATGATTGTTCATGATTATGTTATTGTTTATGTGGGAGGTTGATCACTCGATACCTGATCTTCGGGCTGTGGATCACACTCTCGGGTATGCCAGATAGGGTACCGGCTGGGAGGGCGTGACAGCCTCAGATGTCCGAAGAGTCTCCTTCGAGGGTGCACCAACGGTCTCTGCAGCAGAGGCCTCAGCAACACCATCAACAACGGAGTGATCAAGATCTTCCTGGGAAAAACGAGAGATCACTTCGGGCAGAAGAGGCGTAGGGACGGCGTCAATAGAAACCGTAGGAATCTGACTTGAAGATTCACCAACAGCAGTCGCCTTACGCTTGGAGGATTCACTAGCTAAAACCACCTCACTGGCCCCAACCACCGCCGACGGAACGATTTTCTTACAAGATTTCGCTCTGATAAAGTTCAGGTTGATCCTGGGAGCCATTATATAAACAGAAAAGCCGTATCAGTACAGATATCCAACAACGAAAGAAAAGAGGGAAACCCTAGTTATCTATCAACTATGAAAAACCCGATTGAATAAACCCCAAGTATTACTATTGTGCAGTTTACTCAGGGGGAAGGGGAAAGAGATGAGTAATCAAAAAACTCACTTGTTCAGAAGTTGATAGAGTTATTGTTGGAGTACGAGGAATACGGAAGCAAGCAGGAGGACGGAATGTCGCTTTAGCAAATCTAACTTGCAGATAGCAGGATAGATGGAGAGTACCCACGAAGGCTTTAAATAGCCTCAGGTATTAAGACGACGGTTGAGAGCTAAGGACAACCAATGGCCCAGATCGAAATGATGCTTCGAAATTCGTAACAAGCAAGATCAACGGTCGGAGGGAGGCCACATGGAAACATGTGGAGGCGAGCACCCGATGCAACAATACCTCCAACCGTCGCACCGCCATTGTGATAATGGATGTATTACTGATTCATTGAAAACAGTGAATGGTATACTTAGGCAAGGAAACGTTTGAACTTCGCATATACCAGAAGGGAAACATGTGGACTTTGCAGTAAATGAAGGAGTGGGGAAGATTAATGCATCTTTCCAAAATGTATCTTCATAATATCTCTACAAGATTATTATTCGTCGAGGAATGTGAAGTTAAGTGATAAGTTTTATCATTTATATTTTGATATTCAAGACAAGATTTCAGCAGGAGAGGAGGAAATAGTAAGGCCAAACATGAAAAAGAAGTGTATATTCATTAGTAAGGAGGTCAATCTTTACAAAAAAAAAAGAAAAAAAGATAACTCCCTAAGCCTCTTCTTCATTGTTGCCCGAGGAGCCTTGGTCAGGAGGACTTTTCTCAGGATCTTGAGAAGAGCCTGCCTCAAGATTAACGTTGTCAGAGTCCTCTTTAGCAGCAACTTGTGACTCGGCTTGTGACTTTTCCTCTGGAAGTGCCGGCTCGTCAGCCAGATATGCCTCATATTGTGGGTCAGCTGGAAAATGATCATCTTCTTCCTAAGACCAGTCGGGGAGATCCATGCCTAATTTCCCCAAGACCTCTTTATGGCACACCTCACGAAAGGGAGCAGTATCGAAGGAAGGGATTGATGCGAGAATTCGCTCCCAAACGTCATTCTGCCCCAAGCGATAAGCTTGGATGTTGTAAGCACCCAGTAGCTGGGAGAAAGGTTCGTTGTTCAGGTATTTCCGAACACAATCCTTCCGAAGCTCTGGCTTGATGTGCTCGGGCTTGCTGGGAATCGCCAACTTCAAGTATTCTTCGTTCTCTATACATTTAAATTCAAGTATGCAACCGAATAACGTGGCAGCTTCTTTTTGCTTTTTGGCCTCGCGCTCGGCAGCAATAGCACGAGCCTTTGAAGCATCAAGGGCCTCCTTGAGGGAGATCACTTCTTCCTCGTGCTTTCTTTGCAGCTCCTTGGTAGCTGCAATAACCCGGTCTATCTCAGAATTGGCTTTGGCCAAATTCTCTTCACAGGTTTGCAGCAAGGAGCTGTTGCGGCCAACTCGGCTCAACGCTTCCATGTGTTGATAGAAGTTCAACACAGCATTCCTGGGAAGGCAGAAATTATCAGAAGAAGTCATAAGAAATTGTGAAAAAATATGTAAGCAAGAAGACCGGTACCTTGTGGATTGACTAACAAGGGCAACGTCATCGAGGGTTTCAAATTCCTGGCGATCAGAAGGAACAAGGTTGAGGGAGCACCACTCTGTAGCTTTCTCAGGATCCTGTGTCACCCTGTTGGTCAACTTCAGGGTCCATTGGGGGGTGAAGACCTCCTCACAATCCGCAAAATTTTTGGATTTTTTGTGGGAGGAAGTATCAACTGTATCATGCCTCCTTTTGGTTCGGGCGGAGGACTAGACATTAGTCCTCTCCACCATTGGCTTCTTCCCTTTACCTGAAGCATCAGCCACGGGCCTGATATTCCTGATACCCCTATAAGAGGGGTCGGGAGAGGGAACAGAAGCCTCTTGATCAACGGTCAAGGCTCTAGGCGATTGTTGCTCTGCTGTCACAACGGCCCTAGCGGCCTTCACTCGCAGGTTCTCGGGGTTCATTCTTGGAGGCACTGCAAAGAAGAGTAAAAGTCAGAATTAAAGACGTATCACTTCAGTAAAATTAAAAGATGATGGTTAGAAGCTCACAATGAGACAAGCCCCAGTACTGAAGAATGGAGTTATACTCCACCTCAAGTCCATGTATCTCTTGATACCAGGGAATAGATTTGATCTTCCTAATGGCCGCCTCATAGTCTTTGGATAAGGGTAGGCCTCGGTTATTCTCAGAAGAAGAAGTACACCGCCTCTAGACAGTCTGGAAGTTAAGATCTGATGGAGGCGCTCGACAGAAAAAGAATCGTTCACGCCATCTTTTGTGGTTAGAAGGGCAATTTCCTTTGACAAAGATGCTGCCCCTCCAATCAAGTTCAACCTTATTGCGTTTGGACAGAAAAACCCAGCCGGGAGGATGGGAGATAGAAAGAACATGAAAATGCACAAAGAGAGAAAGAGATGGCGTAATGCCAAGTTCAAAACACAAACCCAAGAAGCCGACGATGAGACGCCAGCTATTGGGAAGGAGCATTCCAGGACAAATGTCCCAATGATTCAGAACGGCTAAGAACAAAGGATTAAAAAAGGGAAAGCGAACCCCGCTCTCCAGTGCATCTATGTACAGAGAAAATTCACCCGAAAGGGTTGAATCAACCCTCTCATCAGGATGGGGAGCCCTAACCTGATAAGAGGAAGGAAAATCAAAATCTTGGATTGCTTGAAAGAAGGGTTTCCTCCTTGAAAATGGAGGGAGGCAGGGGGGTCCGCCATCGGACCTGGAAGTTTGAGGCTGCCTAGAGGACTCAGCAGTTACCCTAGAAGTCTTGGAAGATCCATACTCAGGAAGGACAAAAGGAGTTTCGGTTTTTCTCTCTAAACCTTTTTGAGAAACTTCGGCAAACTCGCGCGGAGGACGTTGGGGTTTTGTTATCACTATTCGACTGTTCGGAAGGAAGAGAAGCAAAAGCTTCATTACCACTACTATTACTAACACTGGATACCAGAGAAACCCTATTATCCGCCATTACTTGTTTCAGTCAGGTACAAAAAGAAAAAGACCAGTAAACTTACTGATTCAGTGAGGCAAAAGCTTGAAAGCAGGAAGGCGCAAAGTAGATGACAAAAGTTCAAATTCCGGACGGGAAGAATGAAACCTACGAAGACAACGAACCGCTTTTAAAAGCACCCGCACGAGTGTTCAGGAATCTGAACGATCGAGATTGATTCAAAATCAACGATCGAGATTAGAAGACATTTTGAAAGTTTGAACTCACGAATCCAAAACAGGTGTTCGGAAGCCGTCGCTTGGATTACGTGAGCCACGACAGATCGAATGCAAGGAGACACGTGGCCTTACCCTCATAACGTTCGAGGAAAGTGACCACCGCATTAAATGTGATATGACATTTAATGGAACACGCAGAGACTATTGCCTAATGAAGAACCCAGTTAAAAACCAAGCCCTCGGGATCGACTGAACGCTTGGTCTGGGGGGCTCGTGATATGGAGAAAATATGATCGAACCGGGTTCATATCTGGTTTGATCCTCGACTCCGGTCGAGACAGAAGGAATCGACTCGCTCCCGAGCGAACCGAATCCGTAAGGTGGCTTGCTGAGGAAGAAAACTTATTCAGCTACAAGCACGCCCTAATTCAACTTATGGATTAGGTTAATAACCCTAATGATGGCAGACTCGAATTGACGGCTGCGGGTAATCATTATCGAAGGGATAAACATCGCATAACCTAAAGGTTATCTCAGGAGTCCTCTACTAGTCCAAACTAGTAGAAGTCTATCGCTCAACGGATCTACTTGATAAGATCCAACGACTACCCGAAGAAGGCTCAAGTGCATCCAACGAAGGAGATTCAAAGGTACACTCTATATAAACCTCACTGCCATACGAGGTGAGGGACTGAGATTCAAATACAAGACTGGTAGACATAAACTACTTGAGGCTTACGATCTAGATCACCTTTCCTAGTTCTTCATTCCTTAGCTCTGTGCTTCTAGCAAAGCCGTTTGTGATTAAGTTCATCAACTGACTTAGCCTTCGGAGGTGGACTCCCGACCCCCGCGGTCGGGCCACATCTGACACTTTTGTTTTGCAGGGCATCACGAGGAGATCTAAGGGCTAAGCAGATTTTGGACGCATCAACATCAATGGAGCTTCTCAAAACAAATTATTTCATTTTGTTTCTATGAAATGTTTCAATCAAAGCCTCTTTGGAAACATTACCCCCCCCCCCCCAAAACTGTTTTCCTATAACTTAAACAAAACAAGTTGGAATGTTTATTTAGCAAGGAGACTATTAAAGAGAACAACTAAAATGAATGTACAATTCACTGGGTCCTTCTAGAGGCTCAAGGCGGAGCTATCCTAGAGCCAAGGGGGGCCGTGGCCCCTCCTTGTCCCCCAAATTTTTGAAATTTGCCTAGAGATCTACTTCTAGTCTTCTTTCCATTTGTGAAATACGAGCACTTATTCCCTTCCATCCTTTATTTTTTGAAAATTTTCTAGAGAGACCACTCTAGTCCTCTGTGTAAAGTACTAGCACTTTAGCCTCTTCCCATGTGGTTTCATTATTGGACCCCCCCCCCACACACACAAAGTTAAATCCCAACCCCACTCCTGTAGAGGCTTTATTATAGATTGTGATTGCATCAACACACCACTTGCTTTATTACTTTGTTAGGCCACCAAGACACCAAGGAGAGATAAACAATGGGAGAGAAAGGGGCCAAATAGTTTGGGTTTCCCATGAACAGTTATAGGGCTTCAAATTGGCCTACGGAGAAAACACAACTGCAGAGGCGGCACAAACCTAGCTTGGTGATAAAGGACCTTCACATAAATAGAATGCACCCAAATACTAACTCAATTTACCTACAAGAAAGGGGGGGGGGGGAAACCTCTACAGTGCACTACCATAAAGTGATACATATAATATACCAAACACAAGGCTAAGATTAGAAGACTAATTTTAAGCGGGAAAAAAAATCCAGTTTTAAGGCCCATTTTTTTTCCGCTAAAAGGATCATTATATTAAGCAAAGAAGAAAAAGGAAAAAAAACATCAATTAGTACCTTATGATGAACCAACCTCTCTTACCCGCAACAACTATTGCCCTCAATACACCCTTCCTCACTAGTTCCTACTCAATTTTAAGGCCCATTTAACATATACCCGCCAGCTTCTAAACAAAAATCTACAAAGGTCCATTAATCCCACCTTTAGAGGTGCAAGTCTCAAGGGAAAGAAGCCACCATGAGTCTATAAATATTAGAGTTCACATAGGAATGAAAACTTTCACTCTCCATACATTATTTCTCCTTCTTTTTTCTTACTTCACCACATCTTTGCATTTACAGCAGGTAATCCCGTGTTTTATTATTTTTTTTGGTAGACAATCCTTAGTTCATTTGCTATGTTTTTCATTGCAATGTTGTGTTTTCAATATTTAACGTTTACATCATTAGTAGAATTATTTTTTTTTTAAGAGTATCTCAACTAGCTTTTTAAAAATGGGCGAGTATACCTAAATGGATCTGAAAGGGTCATTTCTCTTAAAATTAGTCTTTTAATGTTAGTCTTCTAATTAGTATATTACATGTGCCCTAATATATTGTTGTCCACAACAGATGCTTTTTTTCCCACAGACGAAAATATGCGTTAGGATGGACCCCACAAGTGAGAATCATACCCACTCTCTCCCTTGACCTACCTATAAATTATCATTTTGAGATACGACAGGATGCAGCCGGTGGACGTAAGGTTGCATTGTTCGAGGTAGATTATCGCGTCTGCATCAGTCTTTGGCAGCTCCTGTCTCATTTGGTCCTCGTAGTGTTTGTACTGCGTCTTCATCGCTCTGTCTTCAATTCTTCGTCCACTTTAGGATCATTAAGGTAAGGAATGAAGGTTTCTTTCTTTAGGTTCCATCTCTTTCTTTAGATTCCATCACTACCAGGGATATTCAGATCTTAGTTTTTAGGTTGACTTATCATATAATTGTTGTCCTTCAGATTCTCTATATCTGCGTAGATATGGTGTCAAGCATATAGAGGATGTTTTTCCATATCGGATCAACGATTTACCAAGAGAGATATCAGGTTTGTTTATCTCCTTTTTTGTAATTTAATTTACATGCATGCTCTATCTCTGTGATATTTTTCATTTGGTACTTATATTGTATGCGTGTGTGAGAGTTTTCTTTTTTCTCTCTTCTTTTTTCTCAATTAGAAGTCAAGCTCTTTGTGTATGTATTACTTCATGTGTGCGTGTTCGTGTGGTAACATTGAGATGAAATTGGACTCCTTAAGCCAAAGGCTATAATTCTTTAATAAAAGTCAAGCTCTTTGTGTATGTATTACTTTGTGTGTGCGTGTTCGTGTGGTAACATTGAGATGAAATTGGATTACTCCTTAAGCCAAATGCTATAATTCTTTATAATCTAGAAGGGGCAACAATCCAACAATGGATACAAGATTTCTTCCATCTAATGGATTATAGTTATAGTTATGTCTGTATGAGAGGTACAACACCTTCACAACAACTTTTCAAGGATTCGTCTGTTTCAAGAAATTTTTAATCTTCATTAAATGCATGCCAATTAAAAAAATACGTCATTATCTACAACCATTATTGACATGTTCCCTCCTCCATTCGTCATTGATTGGATTGATTTCATATAGACCACCAATGATTGAAAAACTATAGAAAGAAAACAAGCAAGGTTGGAGTGAGTATCACCCAATGGATGCTTTTTTTTTCATGATTTACAATCATATTATTATACTATTATATAAAAATAGAACCTTAATTCATTTATTGTATGTTCTTTCAGTACACCAAAATACATTTCTACCATAACAACTAGCTTTTCCTCATTGAACATATCATTCAAACCACCCCCGTGTAATAGCCGTTAACACACCACCAGCAAAACGTCCCATCAATCCTTAAGAGGTTTTCTCAAGAGGTTCACCTCTTCAACTAACGCCCTCTCACCCAAACCTATTATGTATCTTCACCAACTTCCCTTATAAATATTATTTATAACCAAAAAGTTTCTCACTATATTTCATCCCTCCCTAAAAGTGTGCGTAATAACTTCATCAATCAACTTAAATAACTCATAAATGTTTAAAATTTTAAGAACACAAATGAAAAATAGATAATGTAAACTTTATCATTAATCTCTGACCCTCTTAGAAATAATTTATATAATTCCATTATTTCAAAAGATAATAAAAATCCTAACGATCGTGAAATTATGCTAGTTAAGTAAAAAAGCTAGGTTTGTGAATTTAAAGCTATATTAGGTTAGTATTGTTGATAACATTAATTTTGTCAACCAAAACGTTTCGAATACCGCTTTAAATGTTTTGGGGACCGTTTAGAATATTTTGAGCTCCGTTTCAATTGTTTTGGAGTCCGTTGTAATGACAAAAAAATGGTCAAGAGAGAATATAAATATGACACAAAGCTTGGTAATCGACGGGCCTTCGTGAAACCAAGGTTGTCCCAAATGTGAGATGGACTTGCATTTAACAACTTTTCTTGGGTAACCTATTTGTATTTTTATGCCCACCAAAAAAATAAGAATTGTATTTTTATTTTTATTTGTTTTATTTTAACGTCCAAACAGCGACTTGTATTTTTTTTTTTTTTTTTTTTGTTGATACAAAGAAAAACAAAGATTACAATGCAGTAAGGTTATTCATAGGTCTTTCAATCCAGATCCTGTCACTTTGTCTATCTATGGCTTCATGGGCAAGTTCTTGTGCCATTTCCAGCAAATAGATTGGCTTTATTTTGATGATCGATATCCTTTTTAGGGATGATCCTAGTAACAATAGATCTTGAACTAACTCTAGTGGCCATGGCTTTTGAGAACGTGGTATGAAGTAATTGATTTGGTCCCAATTAGTCCAAATAGATTCAACTTGTATGTTGTATTGTTTTGCTTTCTCCATTCCTTCTCTCAGCCCCTTAACAATTGCCAAATTGAAATTGTCCCCATCAAAAGCACCACTACAGCAATGTACAACTTGGTTGTTGACAGTATTTGAACTACGTGAATGAGGCCTGTGCTTTTACCCAAAAAGACAAAGCATAAGGTCTCCATCTCCTTCATTCTGTCTTCTTCTCTTTTCTGTTTTCATCCACTTAAGTAACGATAGGTAAGAAAATCTAGTTTCGTTCTTCCTTTAGATTTCATTCTTTGTTATAGAAATTTGCTTTATCCATGTGTTACTATGACAACTGTGTTATTTTGGATTATCAATTCAGGTAATGTATATCCGCGCAGATATGGTGCGAAGCATATGGAGTTGCTTTCCCAGATAATCAATTATATAGAGGATGTTTTCCCATATCGGATCGATGATTTACCAGGAGAAATATCAGGTTTGTTTATACCAGGAGAGAGTTTTAGGAAATTTGTTATTTAGGGGAGATGACTTCTTTGTTTATTTTAGATGTTAGATTTGTAGAGTATTTGGTTTTAATTATTTTTACTTACCTGTTAGAGAGTTAGCCTAGTTTTTGGAGAATTTCAATTTAGTAGAATTTTAACTGCATCCTGACACGAGCATTCAGGGCGGCTTCTCTGTTCTTTGCAAACATGCTAACAAATGCTCAGTCTATTTTTGTTTGTTTCCATTTTCTTCACTATCTTCAGTAGTTTGCTTACTTCATTGGTGTTTTTCTTTTCTTGAAGAACATGAACCAGCAAAGTCCAGGACAGGAATTGGCTACACTTGCAAAGGTTGGAGATGTATCTTCCCAGTGGAGGAAATGGAGATCATTGAAGGTTGGTGATGCGGATCACTTATGCTTCTGGATCCGGCTGAGTCACCTCCCGTATCCGGGACAGTGAGTCTGCAAAAAGGGTTAGATGCGGGCCGGCTTGTGCGCTGGGCAACCGCCTCCGATGATGAAGTCAGAATACGAAGAGCGAGAGGTCTTGTGTTAAAGCTACACAAGAATAGACTCAGTGTGTATTGGTCTGCTTACCGGAGGGGTAGATCTGTGTACTTATAGTGTGGGTGTTACCTTTTATGTATTTGGTAAGTCAGCCAGACAAGGGCTGATGTTTCTCCTCGGGTCATGCTCCCTTGCTGTTGGTCCCATTCAATCAGCTGCTTAGTTGACCTTCTATAACAAGGATGATTGCCATATCTGTGGCGTATGTTACGCTTTTGGTCATGGATGATCGGCATCTTTCCCAATTAATTGGCTTGTGGAGCCCCATTCGGGTCGGACCCGGTCAGGTTTTACCTGTTGACCCCCGAACTGGTGAGATGACCAGTTTGGGTCAATTCTTTCAACCTGGTGGAACCCGACTAACATGACAATATGTAATATTCGGGTTATACCCATTTGGTGCTCATCTTTCTATATCATAAGCCCCCTATCCCGATCGTTGCTTGCGATGTTCGGGATAGCTAGGAGGTTGGAGCAAGTTGTGTCTTGGGAGATTCCAGGAGTACCCTTTAATGGACGCATTAAATGCCTGCGAACTAAAGTGACCAGCCGTTTTTCGTAACGGCTACCCTCCAGGACTTCGCCCAACCTGGGATTGACACATCAGATGGCTAGGCGTAGGCTCATAATGAGAGCCTCGGGGGAGGCGAACCGTCTCCATTTCGTAACCGTCAATC
Source organism: Hakea prostrata (assembly GCF_041222555.1). Lineage (NCBI taxonomy): Eukaryota > Viridiplantae > Streptophyta > Magnoliopsida > Proteales > Proteaceae > Hakea > Hakea prostrata. The sequence continues at coordinate 23,598,944 of NC_142610.1, forward strand.
ATCAAGAGTCGTAACTGTCTGATCAAGAAACGTAACGCCTCTTCCGGCAATATAAATAGGGACCTTCCCCTTCATTTTCTTCCCACTGTTTTCTTTGCTCTCGACTAAGAAACGCTCCCGACTGACTTCTGAAGCTCCTCAAGCCTTCCTTGCCTTTAATCAGTAAGTTTCCTTTTCTTATGGCCTCGAGGAAATATAAGGCCCCGAAGAAGCCAAAAGTAAGCTTGAGAGGGTTTGGGTATCAGAATAAAGTTCCTGTTCCCATCTACCGTGATAGGCGTCGTCGGGCCGAGGGTTATACTAGTGAGGGTGATAGTGATCAGACCAAAAAGTATAACTTGACCGGGGATCGTCTGAAAGAACTCCACGAACAATCTTCTGACGAGGAGAAATCCAAATCTAACAGTTGTTCCACTCAGGACGACGATCCTCGGCTCCTTATTGAGATCCAGGAGATGTTCCGCAAGGATAAAGAGAGACAGGAGATGCAGGTCCCGACTGCATCCCCCGTACCCGATGAAGTATAAGAGGAGGTAGAGGCCGAGGTAGAGGCCGAGGTAGAGGCCAAAGTAGAGGCCGAAGTAGAAGTTGTTCCTAGTGTGGATTCTCGGGAGGGTCCCGTTCATAGTTCAAATTCGAACCATGCCCCTGCCTCTGATTCTTGCTACTCCTTCCGCCTAGAGCGCCTTGAGACCTGAGTCTACGGCCACTTCCCGGGATCCCCCTGCTTTATCTTCCCAAGCTTACCTTCGGACGGATGTCCCGTCTACATCCCGGGTATCTAGATCAAAAGCTCCTCCCCGTCCACCTTTTCAATGTCCCAGCGGTTTCCGGGGGGCCATTCCCTATAAACTCGATTGTAAGAAGCTTGATTCCGCAACCTTGGAGCTACTTCGATCAGAGCCCCTAAGTCCCTGGCATATTAACTTTGTCTAGAACTCTTCGGGACCTGAATTCAATCTCTGCTCCCTGTTTCCCGAGGATCTGGATAGATTTTTGTGTAGTTTCGGTATTCCTGAGGGATATCAGGTTATTATCCCGACCGATAGCCAAAGAGTGAACAGTCCTCCCGAGGGATTTTATCCCTTGTATTATGATGCCTTCATCGGGGGGTTACGTCTCCCGTTGCATTATCTTTTTATTGATGTGCTTGACCATTACGGGCTTAGCCCGTCTAATTTGAGCCCGAACAGTTGGAGGATCATGATCGGGTTCGTTGGCTTCTGTAAGTCCCTAGGAGTCTTCCCGACTTTCGGCCTATTCCATCATTACTACTCCCTTCATCCTCACAGCCAACGTGGTTGGTTTTTTCTATCCAAGAGAATTTCCCCTTCTCAAGGGAATTTTATTTTAGAGTTTTATCTTTTCTTCAAGCCACCTTCTCCCGAGCCCTTTCGTACTCAATTCCAAGAAGTTCCCAAGGGGAAGATCGATCGCCTGAATATTCCTGTCGGCCTACATCCCTTCGAGGAGAGATATGTTGACATAATCAAAATGGTTGACGATGACGAGCTCGCAGTCCATGGGTATTCCATGGAGTATGAGTGAGTTCTTCGGCTGTGGGGTTTCTCCCAGAGTAAGTCTCTGTTTTATTGTTTTTGTGTCATCTATGTTGTGCTGACCTGATACGCCTTCTTTGTTTTCCAGTGAGCCAAAACATTTTTGAGGATGATCTTCTGGCGATGGCGCTCGGGAACATGGACGAGGCAAGAAGGCGGAAACCTGTGCCTTCTAGTAAACCTACTTCGGGAGTGCAGAAAAAGCCCCAGCACAAGTTCCTGCAGCTACAAAGACGGTTCCCCCCTCCAGCCGACCATCTCCTGATAAGAGTCTGAAGAAGAAAGCTCCTTCCTCGGGAGCTGAGAAACGTAAAGCGGACGGCCTTCCTCGCCTTCCAAAAAGGGTTCATATCGACGAGCCTGCTCGGGAGGTTGCCCCCTCTTCTTTAGCTGGTGATTTCGGTTTTAACACCGTTTTCGGTGATTTCGAGTATGCCGAACAGTGGCTAAATGAAGCTACAAACGATGCTGATCAAACGTATCTGCGTAATCTCCCGAATAGGGAGTTTTTCAATGAAGGATTCAGGTACCTTTCTTAATTTATGTCTTTTTCTCCCGCCTCCTTATTATCATTCTTCTTATCCGGGAAATCTTTCTTCAGATACGTTGCTGGTGCTGTGCACATATTTTCCGAGTCTCTTCGTAGGGCTCGGGACCAAGCTAAGCAGTTAGCGCTGGCCGAACAGCTCCACGGGGAGTCGAACGTTCGGGCCCGCACTGCTACAACCGAAAAGGAAGAGGCGGAGAAGAAGCTGAAAGATGCCGAAGAGAAAGCGGCCAAGCTGAAGAAGGAAAGGGATGTCCTTTCCAAAAGCAAAAGTAAGTATAAAGGGAAGGTCAATGACCTGGAAGAGAGAGTCGGGAAGGTGTCTGAAGATTTGAGGGCGTCTGAGGCCCTCTTATTGGCGGAGAAGAATGAGAATGCCCAACTGAGAGATAAGTTAAAAGAGTTGGAGTCCTCGGGACCTAAAGCCTCTAGACGAGGTGTGTTGGAGGAATACTTCATGACTCAAGAATTTAAAAATCTCACTTTGGCTATTGCTACTCCCGCTTTTAAGAGAGGTATGCGAGTTGCCTTTAAAAAGGCTCTGGAGCAAACAGATCTTCCTCGTCCCCTAGAGTTGGAGAAGCTCTTGGACCCTCTGGTTTATGATGAGCTCAATCGTCCTCGTCCCGAAGGTCTCCCCGAGCTTGAAGATTTCCCTTTTCCCGATGCTATGGATTATATTGATCCTCTTCCCCAACCTTCCCCTGAGGACGAAGTAGGAGGGGAGGGTGAAGATGGAGAAACAACAGCTCGAGAAGAAATTAGTGAGCTACAAGATGAGCAAGATCGGGGTGAGGAAGAGGTCCAAGGTTCCCCTGCCGATACCATAGGTATGCTGGAGTCCCTTGAAGGCGCGACTGAACCGGCTACTGGAGAAGATCTTCCCGGAAGTCCTTCTGTGAAGATTGACTAAGGCTTGATACCAAATATTGTAATCCTTTTATGAATGAATCAAGTTTTCCTCTATTTTTTGTTGCACATAAGTGACCAAACAACTTCTCTCTGTGGATTAACGAGATAAACCCGAGTGATTTGTATCTCTTAGATGTAAGTTCCTTCAAAAAAAGAGTAATTGATCAAACGGTAGTAACCCGAGTGACTTGTATCTTTTAAGAAAAGATATAAGTTCCTTTAAAAAGGAGTAATTAATCAAATGGGAGTGAACCCGAGTGAATGGTATCTCTAAGAAAAGATGCAAGTTCCTTTTAAAAGGAGTAATTAATCAAACGGGAGTGCCGGTGAATGGTACAAGAAAGATGCAAGTCCTTTAAAGGAGTAATTAATCAAACGGGAGTGAACCCGAGTGAATGGTATCTTTAAGAAAAGATGCAAGTTCCTTTTAAAAAGGAGTAATTAATCAAACGGGAGTGAACCCGAGTGAATGGTATCTTTAAGAAAAGATGCAAGTTCCTTTAAGGAAAAGATGCAAGTTCCTTTAAAAAGGAGTAATTAATCAAACGGGAGTGAACCCGAGTGAATGGTATCTTTAAGAAAAGATGCAAGTTCCTTTTAAAAAGGAGTAATTAATCAAACGGGAGTGAACCCGAGTGAATGGTATCTTTAAGAAAAGATGCAAGTTCCTTTAAAAAGGAGTAATTAATCAAACGGGAGTGAACCCGAGTGAATGGTATCTTTAAGAAAAGATGCAAGTTCCTTTTAAAAAGGAGTAATTAATCAAACGGGAGTGAACCCGAATTTATTGTATCTTTTCTTAGAAAGATAAGGTCTAATAAAAGACGCAGGCACAAATGGAACAGTCCCGATGCCTATAATGGTTATTGGTAGAACTTTCTCAAATTGGTGGAATGCCATGAACGATCAATTGGTTTTCCACTCTCCACATCCTTCAGTCGGTATGATCCCGGCCTTGTTTCTTTTTCTACCAGGTAAGGTCCTTCCCATGTTGGAGTTAGCTTTCCTTGATTTCTCGGGTCTGAGGCCCCCGTACGTCTGAAAACCAGATCCCCCGATCGATATCTTCAGTTCTTAACCCGAGAATTGTAGTGCTGTGCTGCTCTCCTTTGGTACAACAAATTCTTCTGTTGTGCTCTTGTCCGGGCTTCTTGCAAAAGATCTAAATTCTCCCTTAATCCCTGATCATTCTGTTGCTCATCAAATGCATCATAATGCAACGATCCAGCCAATACTTCCACAGGAGCTAGGGCTTCAGTCCCATAGGCTAAACAAAAAGGGGTTTCGCCAGTTGGGGTTCGCACCGTAGTTCTGTATGACCAGAGTACGCTCGGGAGTTCCTCGACCCACATTGCCCGATTGTCCTCTAATCTTTTCTTGATCCCATCGAGAAGCGTCCTGTTGGTGACCTCCACTTGCCCATTGCTCTGGGGGTAGGCAACCGAAGCGAATCGATGTTCTATATGATATCTTACACATAAGGATTTGAACCCTGCGCCTTCAAATTGCTTACCATTGTCCGTCACCAAGATTCGGGGTATCCCGAATCTATATATTATCTTTTCTTCAAAAAACTTTTCCATCTGTTTCTCGGTGATGGAAGATAATGGTTCGGCCTCGACCCACTTTGTGAAGTAATCTATTGCAACCACCATATACTCCCGATTCTTGGGAGCTTTGGGTAGTTTCCCGACCAGGTCCATTCCCCACATCGCAAATGGTGTCGGGTTTGAAACTGACATCATGGGAACTGCTGGTAACTTCGGGACATTAGTGTGTTTCTTGCATCGTTCGCATTTGCGAACATACTCAATCGCGTCCTTTTGTACTGTAGGCCAGAATATTCCCGACCTTAATACCTTTTGTGCCAACGCCTTCCCGCCCATGTGTGCACCACATATGCCTTCGTGGATTTCAACTAGGGCATAACTTGCCCGGGATGGCCCAACACATCTCAAGAGAGGATTCGTGAAGGACCTCCTATACAGCTGATCCCCGACCATGGTGAACCGAGCGGCTTGATTCCGGACTCTTTTTGCTTCCTTTGGATCAGTCGGGAGAATGTCATCCCGAATATACGCAATCAGAGGTGTGGTCCAGTCTGGTTCCTTACTGATCTCAAAGGTTTCTACCTCCTGGATACTCGGGCTACTTAATTCTTCAATGTAAACCGCCGAGTTCAAGTTTTTGTAGCTTGCCATTGACAATCGGGAGAGTTCATCCGCGTTTTCATTTTCTTTTCTTGGTATCTGTCGGTATGTTACCCGTTCGAAGAAAGTTTGAAACTGTCCAACCTTGACTAAATACTTAGCCATTCTTTCATCCTTTGCTTCATATCCCCCTTGATTTGGTTGACAACCAGTTGAGAATCACTTCTTACTTCCAGCTCCCGAACCTTGAGGGCTCGGGCCACTCGTAAGCCTGCTATGACAGCTTCATACTCTGCTTCATTGTTTGAGGCTGGGAATTTAAACCTTATAGCATAGCTAATAGTGAAGTTTTCGGGACTACAGAGGGTCAAGCCTGCTCCCGATCCTAAAACATTGCTCGAACCATCAACATGCAGAATCCACAAGTCGGATACTCCAGCCGTTGGTATTTGGTCGTTCCTCCGTGGTAGAGTGCTTTCAACAACAAAGTCGGCCAATACCTGGGCTTTTATGGCCGTCCTCGGTCTAAATTCGATCTGGTACTCGCTAAGTTCCACGGACCACCCGACCATCCTCCCTGCCACATCAGGTCTTTGTAGTATTTTCTTTAATGGAAAATTAGTCGGGACTATTATCGGGTGTGATTGGAAGTAGGGCCTTAGTTTTCGTGATGCCACGAGGAGCGCCAACGCCTGTTTATCGATGTCCGGGTACCGCCTCTCAGCATCTATAAGCACATGGCTCACATAGTAGATCGGGTTCTGAACGGTATCACCCCGAACCAAAACTGCACTGACCGCCATTGGCGAAATTGCCAGATAGATCGTAAGGACTTCCCCAGCCAGGGTCGGGCCAAAACAGGTGTTGTCCCGAGATAAGTTACAAGATGATCAAAGGCCTGTTGGCATTCTGGTGTCCAAGTGACTGTTCCCGAGCTTGACGTAGTCTTCAAGGCTTTGAAGAACGTGTTGCACTTTTCTCCAGCTCGGGATATGAACCGGTTTAAAGCGGCTACCCTCCCGGTTAAACACTGGATTTCTTTGATTGTAACGGGTGGTGTCATCTCGATCAGTGCTTGGATCTTTTCTGGATTAGCCTCAATTCCTCTTTGAGAAACCATGAACCCAAGGAACTTTCCCGAGGAAACCCCGAAGGCGCATTTTTCAGGGTTCAGGCGCATTCGGTACGTTCTGAGCACATCAAATGTCTCTTCCAAGTCAGCCAAATGCCCTGCCCGAACCAAGCTTTTTACAAGCATGTCGTCTACATAAACCTCCATGTTTCGCCCGATCTGCCTTTGAAAAATTCTATTGACAGCTCTCTGATAAGTTGCCCCCGCATTTTTCAAACCGAACGGCATTACTCGGTAATAATAACTCTCCCGATCAGTCATAAAGGAAGTGTGTTTCTCATCCTCCCGACTCATCAAGATCTGGTTATATCCCGAGTATGCGTCCATAAAACTAAGGACTTCGTGGCCAGCAGTGGCATCGATCAGAAGATCAATCCTCGGGAGAGGGTAACAATCCTTAGGGCAGGCTTTGTTCAAGTCAGTGTAGTCGGTACACATTCTCCATTTCCCGTTTGCTTTCTTAACCATAACTACATTGGCCAGCCAGGTCGGGCATTCGATTGTTTCTATGAAACCCAACCTCTCTAATTTTTCAACCTCGACCCTGATTGCTTCATGCTTTTCAATCGCAAAATTTCTTCGTCTTTGGATGACCGGGGTTGCATACTTTTGTATCCAGAGTTTGTGCTCTGCTACCCGCCTGTCAATCCCGGGCATATCATTTGCTGACCATGCGAAGATATCCGCATTATCACACAAGAACCGGGTAAGTTCTTCCTTGAAATCTTCCGGTTGCTTTGAGCCAATAAACGTTCCTCGGTCAGGGAGAGATTGACTAAGCTGGATCCTTTCCGAGCTTTTCCACAGGTTCTGCCCGCTGCATGCTCTCCTCATCACGATCGTCCCGAACCTTGACGTTCATGGTTGTTCCCGAACTTTCTGGCTTACGCTTTTCCTTCAAGTAATTTGTATAACATTGGCGGGAAGCCGATTGATCTGAGCAGCATTCCTCGACTCCTGATTCGGTCGAGAACTTTAACTTCATATGTCTGGGAGACACGACTGCCTCAAGTGCATTCAGTGTTGGTCGTCCCAGAATAACATTGTATGCCGACAGCTCCCTGACCACCATGAAGTTTACCCGAACCAGAGTATCTCGGGGTGACTTTCCAACTTTGAGATCCAGATGGATCGTTCCTTCCGCCACTGTGGAGGACCCGCGTTAAACCATACAGTGGTGTTGACGACGGCGTCAACAGATCATCAGCCAACTTTAATCTTTTGAAGGCATCATACGAGATGAGATCAACAGAGGACCCTGTGTCCACCAGAACTCGGTGAACCTCCCGATTCGCTATTTTAACTTTGATGATAATCGCGTCATCATGTGGCGACGTGACACCATCTAAGTCTGCGTCCGTAAACGTTATCGGTTCGGGACATGTTGGATTTTGCCTTTTATTGGGCAAATGCACAGCCCCTACAAACCGAGCTTTTTGCTTTGCCTTTCTGATTGATTCCACAGTTGGTCCCCCCATAATTACGTACACAGGTGTCTCTTCCCGATCCGCCTTCTCCTTCCCCTTGTCCGCTTTTTTGGCAAGCTCTTTTGGACTTGGGGATCGGCCCCTCTTCTTTGGCGCGGGTGAGTGCGCTCGGCTCTTTCCCGACTTCTTTACATACTGACCCAGTTTTCCTTGCTGAATCAATTTCTCTATTTCAAACTTCAGATTTCGACAGGCATCCGTATGGTTGCCGTTATCCTGGTGGAATCGACAATATTTCGTCATATCCCGATCCTCGGGAGGTGCACGTATCTTTCCGGGCCATTTCAACGAATTTTTATCCCGAATATTCATCAAAATTTCTGACGGCTTCGAGTTTAGAGGAGTGTAGTTTACTTGTTCACGCTTCCAGTTACTCTTTGATCTCTGATGCTTGTCACTCGGGGAAGGTTTGTCCACATCCCGATCTGATCTTCTGTCCCGATCAGCTTTGACTCGGGCATTTATCACTTCATAGACACTGGCTTGCTTCTGACACCTGCGTAGCAGCGTCCCGTATGTTCTTGGCTTGTCCGTTAACAAGACTTCCAGAAGTCTCTGGTGTGTGATGCCACTCCAAAGTGCACTGTACGCAACTTGACCATCAAGCTCCTCGATCTCGATGGCAACTTCGTCGAATCTTTTTAAATAATCCCGAATAGACTCATTCCGCCCTTGTCGTATGCCAAAAAGACTATCGGATGTCTTTTTGCTCCCGATCGCACTGCGGAACCGGGCAATGAATTTCTGGGTCAACTCCCGGAAATTGTTTATTGATGCTGGTCGTAGACTGCAGAACCATTTAATGGCCGGGCCCTTGAGTGATTCGGGAAACGTTCTGCAGAGCAATTCATCCTCCCGACCTAGTACGGTCATCACTGATCTGAAGTAACTGATATGCTCCTTCGGATTTGTTTTCCCTTCGAAAGGGGTAAAGGTCGGCATGGTAAAATTTCTAGGAAGAGGCATGGTAAAATTTCATGATCTCGTCCGAGAACGGCTCCCGGTCAACCACATCAAGATCCTCGTCACGATCCCGATCTTCCAACTTTCGTTCGACCTCAGCTACTCGTCTGCGTAGCCGGTTCTGCCTTGTACCGTCCTCGTCAGATTCGACGTGTTCCTCTCTCGAACGGGGAGTTGTAATCTCCTTCCTTTGGGATGGTGCCCGAGATGTTGAAATTCTTGGTTTTGAAGGTTTGGGTTGGCTTTCCCCTTCTTCTTCCTTATCCACGATGTCCTCGACCTCCTCCCGACGATCCCTAGGGGGCAAGGATCCTGTTTTGGGCGGCAACGAGATGCGCTCTAAAGCACTAATCCTTGTCCCATTGGGCGTGGTTTGGCGCATGCTGCGATCGGGATGTGTTTCCCTTTGCTCCCGCGTATTTCTAACTTTCGGGATGCGCCTTGGATGCCGGGCTCTTTGTACTGTCCTAAAGGCTCTCATTAGCCTACCCGACTGGGTATTACGCCTTGGTCCTTGTTCGACCCCGATTTGATGCACCAAACCGCGTAATACTCCTTGCATTTTGAGCATGCCTTTTTGTATCTCGTCCATATCTACCATAATGACCTGGTCCCGAGGACCTCGCGATGTTTCTTCTGCATTTGGATCTTCCAGAACCAGGTTGTCTGGAAGTTCCTCTTGTTCTTCATGGATTGACGGATCAATCATTTCTTCGGGGATTACTCGACCATCCCTGGTACTTTCTTGTCGGGAACGTCCGTTGGCTCGTCGCACCATGGCTTCCAAGCTTTGTCGTTCCCACAGACGGCGCCAAACTGATGTGGATCACTTATGCTTTTGGATCCGGCTGAGTCACCTCCCGTATCCGGGACGGTGAGTCCTGCAAAAAGGGTTAGATGCAGGCCGGCTTGTGCGCCGGGCAACCGCCTCCGATGATGAAGTCAGAATACGAAGAGCGAGAGGTCTCGTGTTAAAGCTACACAAGAATAGACTCAGTGTGTATTGGTCTGCTTACCGGAGGGGTAGATCTGTGTACTTATAGTGTGGGTGTTACCTTTTATGTATTTGGTAAGTCAGCCAGACAAGGGCTGATGTTTCTCCTCGGGTCATGCTCCCTTGCTATTGGTCCCATTCAATCAGCTGCTTAGTTGACCTTCTATAACAAGGATGATTGCCATATCTGTGGCGTATGTTACGCTTTTGGTCATGGATGATCGGCATCTTTCCCGATTAACTGGCATGTGGAGCCCCATTCGGTTCAGACCCGGTCAGGTTTTACCTGTTGACCCCCGAACTGGTGAGATGACCAGTTTGGGTCAATTCTTTCAACCGGGTGGAACCCGACTAACATGACAATATGTAATATTCGGGTTATACCCATTTGGTGCTCATCTTTCCGTATCAGTTGGAATTTCTTATATTGCATACAATGTTGTTTGAAAATTCTTGTTTCTTTTTAACACTTGCATTCTTCAACTGTTGTGTCTTTCCAGGTTCAATGGGATGAACCTGCATCTCCTATCCAAAGACCAGAGAGGGTTTCTCGTTGGGAGATTGAGCCTTTTGTTGCTTCTGTTCCTTCAAACTTGACTTATTCAATTGGAGTAAAGAACAAAAGGCCAAGACCACCGGTAGACCCCCTTGTCCTTGGTGAGATACGCTTTGTTCTGTTGTCTTTGCTTTTCCTTTCTACCTTCACTGTGTTGGATGTGTTCTAGAGTTCCCTGTTCTCTAATGATGAAACTGCCTCTAATCTACTGCCTCAGTGATGCGTCCAAAATTTGCTCAGCCCTTGGATCTCCACGTGATGTCCTGCAAAACAAAAGAGTCAGATGTGGCCCGACCGCTGGGGTCGGGAGTCCACCTCCGAAGGCTAAGTCAGTTGATGAACTTAATCACAAAAGGCTCTGCTAGAAGCACGAGAGCTAATGAATGAAGAAACGGGAAAGGTGATCTAGATAGCAAGACGCTGATAGTTTAGGTCTATCAGTATGTATCTGAACCTGAGTCTCAGATAGTATTCTCCTTGATCAATTGATCCGTCCCTCACCTTGTATAGTAGTGAGGTTTATATAGAGTGTACCTTCGAATCTCCTTCGTTGGATGCACTCGAGGCTTTTTCAGGTAGTCGTTGGATCTTATCAATAAGATCCATTGAGCGATAGACTTCTACTAGTTCGGGCTAGTACTAGTAGAGGACTCCTGAAATAACCGTTAGGTTATGCGATAGTTATCCCTTTGATGATGATTATCCGCAGCCGTCAGTTTGAGTCTGCTGTCATCAGGGTGATTACCCTAATCCATAAGTAAGATTAGGGCACGCTTGCAGCCGAATAATCTTTCTTCTTCAGCAAGCCATCTTCTAGATCCGGTTCGCTCGGGAGCGATTCGGTTTTCTCCGTCTCGACCGAGGTCGAGGGTCGGACCAGGTATGAACCCGGTCTGATCATAAACTCTCCATATCACGAGCCCCCCAGACCAAGCGTTCGGTCGATCCCGAGGGCTTGGCTTTTAACTGGGTTCGTCATCAGGTGATGATCTCTGCGTGCTTCATTAAATGTCATATCACATTTAATGCGGTGGTCACTTTTCCTCGAGCGTTGTGAGTGTAAGGCCACATGTCTTCGTTGCAGTTGATCTGTCGTGGCTCACGTCATCCAAGCGACGGTTTCCGAACGCCTATTTCGGATTCGTGAGTTCAAACTTTCAAAACGTCTTTGAATCTTGATCGTCGATTTTGAATCAATCTCGATCGTTCGATTCCCGAACACTCGTGCGGGAGTTTTAAAAGCGGTTCGTTGTCTTCGTAGGTTTCATTCTTCCCCGTCTGGAATTTGAACCTTTGTCGTCGCCTTCGCGCCTTCCTGCTCTCAAGCTTCCGTCTCACCGAATCAATAAGTTTACTTGGTCTTTTCTTTTTGTAGTTTCCTCGAAACGAGTAATGGCGGACGATAGGGCTTCTTTAGTACCCCATGTTGGTAATAGCGGTGATGCTTTTGCTTCTCCTGCTCCCGAACAGTCGGATAGTGATAACAAAACCCTAACCGTCCCCTGGCAGGAGTTCGCTGAAGTTTCTCAAAAATGTTTTGAAAGAAAAACCGAAACTTCTCCTGTCCATGTCGAGTCTGGATCTTCCAAGATCGTTGATTCCTCTAGGCAACCTCAAACCTCCAGGTCCAATGGTGGGCCTGGCTCTGTTCCTTCCATTTATAATGGAGAAACCCTTCTTTCCGCTGTCCAAGATTTTGACCTTCCTTCCTCATATCAGGTTAGGGCTCCCCACCCTGATGAGAGGGTTGATTCATCCCTTTCGGGTGAATTTTCTCTGTACATAGATACACTGGAAAGCGGGGTTCGCTTTCCCTTTTTTAATCCTTTATTTTCCGCAATTTTGAATCACTGGAACATTTGTCCCGGAATGCTCCTCCCCAATAGCTGGCGTCTCATCGTCGGCTTCTTGGGTTTGTGTTTTGAGCTTGGCATCACGCCATCTCTTTCTCTTTTTGTACATTTTCATGTTCTTTCTATCTCCCATCCTCCTGGATGGGTCTTTCTTTCCAAACGCAATAAGGCTGAACTTGATTGGAGGGGCAGCATCCTTATCAAAGGAACTTGCCCTTCTAACCACAAAAGATGGCGCGAACGATACTTTTTCTGTCGAGCGCCTCCATCAGATCTTAACTTCCCGACCGCCTGGAGGAGGTTTACTTCTTCGTCCGAAAGTAACCGGGGCCTTCCCTTATCCAAAGAAGACGAGGCGGCCATCAGGAAGATCAAATCCATTCCGTGGTATCAAGAGATACATGGATATGAAATGGAGTATAACTCCATCCTTCAGTACTGGGGCTTGGCTCATTGTGAGCTTCTAACCATCATCCTTTGATTTGACTGAAGTGATATGTCTTGAATTTTGATTCTTGTCCTTCTTTTTTGCAGTGCCTCCCAGAACGAACCCTGAAAGCCTGCGGGTGAAGGCCGCTAGGGCCTTTGTGACAGCCGAGCAACGATTGCCCAGGGTCTTGACTGCAGATCAAGAGGCTTCTCTTCCCTCTCCCGACCCCTCTTACAGGGGTATCAGGAATATCAGGCCTGTAGCTGATGCTTCGGGTAAAGGGAAGAAACCAATGGTGGAGAGGGCCACCGTTTCCTCCTCCTTCCGAACTAAGAGGAGGCATGACACAATTGATGCTCCCTCCAACAAAAAATCCAAAGCTTCGACGAATGGTGAGGAAGTCTTCCTCCCCCAGTGGACCCTGAAGATGACCGACAGGTCACTTGGGATCTCGAGAAAGCCTGCAGTGGAGCTCTCTCGGTCTTGCTCCTTCTGATCGCCAGGAGTTTGAAGCCCTGGATGACACCTCCCTTGTGAGTCAATCTACAAGGTAACGGTCTTCTTGCTTACTTATGTTTTCATAATTTCTTATGACTTCTTCTGATATCTTCCGTCTTCCCAGGAATGCTGTGTTGAGCTTTTATCAACACATGGAAGCATTGAGCCGTGTTGGTCGCACCAGCTCCTTGCTGCAAACTTGTGAAGAGAAATTGGCCAAGGCCAATTCTAAAATAGACCAGCTGACTGCAGCTACCGTGGAGCTGCAGAAAAAGCATGAGGAAGAAGTGATCTCCCTCAAGGAAACTCTTGAAGCTTCAAGAATTCGTGTCTCTGCTGCCGAGCGCGAGGCCAAGAAGCAAAAGGCAGCTGCCACGTTGTTTGGTGACAGCCTTGAAATTAAGAGTAGGGATCTCGAAGAGCATCTGAAGTTGGCAATCCCTAGCAAGCCTGAGCATATAAAGCCAAACCTTCGGAAGGAGTGCATTCGGAAATACCTGAACAACGTACCTTTCTCCGAATTGCTAGGTTTCTACAACATTCAGGCTTATCGCATGGGGGCGTAACGACGTTTGGGAGCAGATCCTTGGAATGATCCCCGACTTCGACACTTGCTCCTTTTCGTGAGGTATGCCACCCAGAGGTCTTCGGGAAAGTTGGTATGGATCTCCCAGACTGGGCTCAGGGAGTAGATGATCCTTTTCCAGCTGACCCTCAATATAAGGCATATCTAGATGACGAGCCGACACTTCCAGAGGAGAAATCACAAGCCGAGTCTCAAGTTGTTGCTGTAGAAGATTCAGCCGATGCCACTCTTGAGGAAGGCTCCTCTCAGGATCCTGAGAAAAGTCATCCCGACCAGGGTCCCTCGGGCAACAATGAAGAAAAGGCTTAGGGAGTCGTTCCTTTGTAAAGATGTGCCCTCATTTTAATGAATAGACATTTCTTTATTCATGTCCATATCAAAATTTCCCCGTCTCTTGCCGAAGTATTGCCTTGAATATCAAAGTATTAATGATAAAACTTATCACTTAACTCTTCATTCCTCGCCGAATAATGATCTTGTAGAAATATTGTGAAGATGCGTTTCGGGAAGATGCGTTAATCTTCCCCACTACTTCATTTATTGCAAAGTCCGCACGTTTCCCTTCTGCGAAGTTCAAACGTTTTCTTGCTTTTGTGTACCATTCACTGTTTCCAATGAATCGGAAATACATCCATTATTTTAATGGCAGTGCGACGATTGGAGGTTTCTCTGCATCAGGTGCTCGCTTCCACATGTTTCTATGTGGCATCCCTTCGACCGTTGATCTTGCTTTTTGCGGATTTCGAAGCGTCGTTTCGATCTGGGTCGTCGGTTGTCCTTAGCCTTCAACCGTCGTCTTATACCTGAGGCTATTTAAAGCCTTCGTGGGTACTCTCCATCTATCCCGACTTCGCAAGATAGATTTGCTAAAGTGCCAAAGCAACCTTTCGTCCTTCGGCCTGCCTCCGTATTCCTCGTACTTCAACGACAGCTCTATCCATTTCTGAACAAGTGAGTTTTTTGATTTCTCATCTCTTTCCCCTCTTCCCCTCGAAGTAAACTGCACAGTAGTTATACTTGGGGTTTAGTTTGTTGGTCTGTCAGATGCTTTAGAAAACTAGGGTTTCCCCATTGTTGTTGTCGTTTATTTCTGTACTGATACGGCTGTTTTTTTTTTTTTTTTTTTTTTTTTTTGTATAGTGGCTCCCAAGATCAACCCAGACTTTATCAGAGCAAAATCTCGTAAGAATAGCGTTCCGTCGGTGGTGATTGGGGCCAGTGCGGTGGTTTCAGCTAGTGAATCCTCCAAGCGTAAGGCGACTGCGCGGTGAATCTTCAAGTCGATTCCTGCAGCTTCGTTGATGCCGTCCCTGCGCCTCCTTTGCCCGAAGTGACCGCTCGTCTTTCCCGGGGAAGATCTTGATCACTCCGTTGCCGATGGTGCTGCCGGCAATCCTGCTGGTGAGCCTGTTGGTGAACCTGTCGGTGCACCCCCGAAGGAGACTCTTCGGGCATCTGAGGCAACTATGTTGGCGTCTGATGAAGGTGTGGTCCCAGCAGGTGCTGCTCCTATTTCTAACTCTAGTGCTTGTTTGGCATCCTCCTCCTCTCCTTCGAGTTGGAGGATTTTGCCACCGGGAAGCGCCGTCGGGTGACAAGTGATGAAGCTCAGCCTTTGCTTGGTGTAGTTCATCCTTCTCATCCTTCGCTTGAATTAGTGTCAAACGAGTTTGACAGAGCGTTGGAATGGTGTCTTGCTGCTCGAATGACTTCGAGAGCACAGCTTCTTTCCAAACTTCCAGATGAAGTCTTTACGAAGTCATTGGTGATGTAAGTCTTTCTTCATTATCCTCCGATTTTGAAAAATTACTTTTCCCGCTCCTCGCTAACTCGAAAGTTGTTTGCAGGAGTCTTGCTTGGTAACGTCCACAACCAAGTGGAAGCAGTTATTAGACTCGATGGGTTGAGCAATGAAGTTTCTAGGCTTCGGGGAATCTCCGAAGCTAAAGATGTTGAGATTGCTCGCCTTCGAATCTAGCTTGGGAGGTGGCGGGAGAAAAGAATTCGATGATTGGTCATCTTCGGTCGATTTGGATGATGCCGGGGAGAAGATCCGGCGATCGGAGCGGACAGTTGGAAAGTCGGGAGCTAAAGGATCTGAAACGTTACCCGAAAGGCAAGCTGTCGTTCCTTTGCCCGAATCCCTTCCAACTGATGTTCGCAGAGCTGCGTCTTCAAGTATTTACATAGTAAGCCTTTTGTTGATATGTCTGAATGCTTATAACTTGCAAGGCGTACCGGGATGGTGAGAACGAAGTATGGGAATCAATATTAAGGAAAGATCCTCATTTTGATACGACTCCCTACGATCTTGTTTGCCATCCTGAAGTATTTACCGACCTTGGTATTCCTTCTCCCGACTGGACCAAGGATAAGATTGATCCTCCACCTTCCGATCCAGATATTATGCAATATCTGGAGGATTCTCCTGTTTATTCTCCGCTGGAAGAAGTCAATTATGACGAGCTTGTGCCGAATGCGAGTTTGGTCGAGGACCATTCTTCTCCTGGACAAGCTGGGCAAAGAGTATGAAATTGCGGAGGATTTTCTGAATATCGAAATATTTTTGTAATCCTCATTTCTTCTCTTCTTTTCCTTGACTCCTCACCAATGGTTGACTCATATGTTTGTTCTAGCAAAGTCGCGTCGATATTGTATAACTTGTTAACAGTCACCTGTAATGACTTTCTTCTTTGATCAAAGATTGTATTCAGCTCTTGTAATTGTTTTGATACTGACCTCCTTGGATCTTCTGAAGAAATAAGAAATTACTTTATCTTTGAACTTTGCTAGCCACTTGAATCGCCGTTGCATTAGGTCTTAGTTGTCTAAAACAATGCCTTTACTTAAGGATTTCTGGAGAAATACAATAAGTCTGAGAAGGAACTCACTCGGGTTTTAAACCGATGCCTTATACTTAAGGATTTCCGGAGAAATACAATAAGTCTGAGAAGGAACTCACTCGGGTTTTAAACCGATGCCTTATACTTAAGGATTTCCGGAGAAATACAATAAGTCTGAGAAGGAACTCACTCGGGTTTTAAACCGATGCCTTATACTTAAGGATAATTCAAAAATTCAATAAGTCTCGAAGGAACTCACTCGGGTATTAAGCCGACGCCTTGCAAAAGGAACTCACTCGGATTTTCATCTGATGCCCCGACTTAAGAAAGTTCGAAAGATTTTCCATAAGTGTTGAAGTGTTGAAGGACCCACACGAATTTTCATCCGATGCCTTATAGTTGGATCATGTTCTTGAATGTGGTGTATGATGCCCCCCAATCAAAAGATAGTTTGTTGAAAACCAAAAATTGCATTGATTGAGTTGAAAATGATTACATCACGAACAAAATTGAAATCATCTTCAAGGATAAAACGTTTTGAGATGCCTAGCATTCCACGAACGATCCAATTCTTTCTGGGAATCAATGTTCTTCAGCTTGTAAGCTCCTGAACCGACCGGTTTCACAACCATATAAGGTCCTTCCCAAGAAGGGTCCAACTTTCTTTGGTGACGCGGGTCGGAAGCCAGGGTGTTTCTCAACACCAAATCTCCGGCTAAGTACCGACGATTCTTCACTCGAGTATTATAATGAGACGCTATCCTTCTTTGATAATGTTGAGTTCGTGCTATTGCCTTTGCCCGAACTTCGTCCAACAAATCAAGACTATCAAGCAGTCCTTGTTCATTTGCTTTTTCCTCGAACTCACGATCCCATAACGTCCCCGCCATTATCTCCACAGGTGCCAATGCTTCGGATCCATATGCCAACCTGAATGGAGTTTCTCCTGTAGGTGTTCGAACCGTAGTTCTATAAGCCCACAAGACATTATGTAGTTCTTCGACCCAAGAAGCTTTGTCAGCTTCGAGTCTTCTCTTTATTCCTTCCAGTAGCGTTCGGTTAGTAACCTCTACCTGGCCATTGCTTTGGGGGTATGCCATTGAGGACATACGATGCTCGATCATATATGTTCCACAGAATTGCTCAAATTGTGGACAGTCGAACCGAGAGTACCATGGTCGGTGACAATTATCTTTGGAATCCCAAAGCGATATATGATTGATTCAAGCACAAATTTCTCCACTTTTTTCTCGAGTAATTGTCGCCAGATTGCACCGCTTCTACCCATTTTGTGAAGTAATCCATTGCTACTATCAGATATTCCCGTCCGCCCGATGCCTTGGTGAATTTGCCCATGATATCAATTCCCCACATTGCAAAGGGAATAGGATTTAGAATTGAAGTCATAATTTCCGCCGGGCGCTTCGATACTGTAGCATGAATTTGACAGCTACTACATCGACGAACGTAGTCCATAGCAGCTTCTTGGATCTTAGGCCAATATAACCCCGGTCTTAGAATTTTGTGGGCCGGGGCTCTGCCACCCATGTGAGCGCCACAAATTCCTTCATGAACCTCGGCCAAAGCTGAGTTTGCTCCTTCGGGGCCTATACATCTCATAAGGGGTCCAGCATAAGATCTTTTATATAGTCTCCCATTCCGAATGACAAATCTAGCTGATCGAATCTTGATCAACCTTGCTTCTCTTGGATCCTCGGGTAACTTGTCATCTCTCGGATATTCGATTATTGGATCCATCCAAAGAACGTTCGCTTCAATATAAGAAATTTCTTTCTCATGATAACTTGGAAAAGTTACCTCTTCAATGTAGACCGAAGGGTCTAGATTCTTTTCCTTGGCATTGGCTAGTCGAGATAGCTCATCTCGCCACTCGAATTTTCATTCCTCGAAATCCGAGATATCTTCAAATTCCGGAATTGGTTCTGAAATGCCTGCACTATCTCCCGATATTTTTGCAAACGTGGTTCTTTAATGCCATACTCCCCCTGGACTTGGTTGACTATAAGCTGAGAGTCACTATAAATAGTAACATCTGCAATAGCTAATGCCTTTGACAACCGAAGTCCCGCTATCGGGGCCTCATACTCCGCTTCGTTATTACTTGCATCAAATGCGAATCTCAAAGCATATCGAATAATAAATCCTGTTGGACTTTTTAATAGAATTCCAGCGCCTGCTCCATCTTTATTACTCGAACCATCGACATATACCTCCCAAGTGGTTGGTATAATGGGATCCTCAATGGTGGGTTCCACTGGTGCAGTAGTTTCTACTACAAAGTCGGCTAATGCCTGAGCCTTGATTGCAGTCCTGGGCTTAAAGCTCACTTGGAACTCACTTAGCTCAACCGACCAGGATACCATCCTTCCAGACAAATCAGGTTTGTTAAGAACTTTACTAAGAGGAAAAGTTGTAAATACCTCAATTGGATGAGCCCGAAAATATGGCCTTAGCTTCCCGGCGGCCATCATGAGAGCCGAGCACGCTTCTCAATCTCCGAATATCTCGTCTCCGCATCCAAAGCAACACGTGGCTTACATAGTAAATCGGCCACTTGTTTCTTATCTTTCTCCCGAACAAGTACTGCACCGACCGCGGAAAGGGATGTCGCTAGATATAGCTGTAATATTTCCCCCTTCTCCGGCCCGGACAGGATCGGTGGTTGTCCAAGTGCTTCTTTTAATTCCTCGAAAGCTTTCTGGCACTCTTCAGTCCACTTTGCTTCCTTACTGCCCTTCAGGTCTTTAAGTGCCTTGAAGAAAGGCAAACATTTCTCTCCAGACTTGGAGATAAATCGATTTAAGGCAACAACTCTCCCCTGTCAAACATTGTACATCCCGAACGGTTTTGGGAGCCTCCATATCAATCAGAGCTTGTATTTTGGCAGGATTTGCCTCAATTCCCCTCTGTGATACCATGAAACCCAAGAATTTGCCCGAGGAGACTCCAAAGGCACATTTTTCGGGGTTCAACTTCATTTGATGTTTCCTCGATCGAGAAAACCTCGAGTCAAATCTGCAATGTGATTTGCTTTTGTAAAGCTTTTCACCAGCATGTCGTCAACATATGCTTCAACGTTCTTTCCTATCAGCTCTTTGAAAATCTTGTTGACGGCCCTTTGATATGTTGCTCCTGCATTCTTCAGGCCAAAAGGCATGACCTTGTAATAATAGCTTTCACGATCAGTCATAAAAGCCGTATACTTCTCATCCTCCTTATTCATAAGGATCTGATTATACCCCGAGTAGGCATCCATGAAACTTAAAGTTTCATACCCTGCAGTAGCAGCTATCAATAGGTCAATCCGAGGCAACGGGTAGCAATCTTTTGGGCAAGCTTTGTTTAGATCCGTGTAGTCTGTACACATCCTCCACTTCCCATTCGCCTTTTTCACCATCACCACGTTGGCCAACCAAGTTGGGCACTCGATTGGTTCTATGAAACCATAATTCTTAAGTTTTTCAACTTCGTTCCGAACGGCTTCATACTTTTCAATAGAAAAATTTCTTCTTTTCTGTATCACTGGTTTCGCCTTAGGGTCTATCCAGAGTTTGTGCTCTGCAATGGCCCGATCGATCCCCGGCATGTCCTCAGCAGACCATGCGAATACATCCTTATTCTGTTGAAGAAATAACTTCAATTCATCTTTAAACTCTTCCAGCTGTTCAGACCCGACATAAGTAATCTTTTTCGCATCCTCGGTACACAGCTGGATTTGCTCCAGTTTCTCCACTGGTTCGGGCCTTTGCATCTCTGTCTCTTCCCGATCATCTCGAACTTCTATGGGGAGGGCAGTAACCTTCTTCGGACCCTCCTTGTATTTTAAATAGGCAACATAACATTGCCGAGAGATCTTCTGGTTAGAGGAGACTTGACCGATTCCCATATCATTCGGGAATTTTATCTTCAGGTGCTTTGTCGAAACAATAGCACCTATTTTGGATAAAGATGGTCGCCCGAGAATCATATTATAGGCTGGTAGTTCTCGAACCACTAGAAAATTGATTCGGACAGTTGTTTCTTTGGGAAAACTTCCAATGGAAAGATCCAACTGAACCGATCCTTCCGCTACTGCAGATGACCCTGCAAAGCCATATAGGTGTGTAGATGAAGGTTTCATCAAATCTTGATCCACCTTCAATTTTTGATACACTTCGTAAGAAATTAGGTCAGCTGCGACCACTGTATCAATCAATACTCTATGCACTTCCCGCCGTGCAATCTCTACCTTGATGACTATAGCATCATCATGAGGTAAACAAACATCTCTTTCGTCTTCCTCGCTAAAGGTGATAGAATCTTCACCATTCAGCTTCTTCCGCTTCTGCGACTCTCCGGCTCCAACAAATTTGGATTTGGTTTTTAAACTCCGGAATGATTCGGGCTCTGGACCCCCGAAGATGGTAAGGATTGGTGACCGAGTAGCAGCTTCAATCACCTCCTTGCCTTTTTTGGACTTCAGGGCCTCCCTCGATCGTTCTGAACTAACCGAACGATTCCTTTTAGGGGCAGCCGCACGTGGCCCGCGTGGCTCCTCCCTTCTCCTGCTAACAAAACTGGACGGATGTCCCCGAGATATCAATCTCTCAATATCTGCCTTCAGATGACGACAATCATTAGTGTAATGACCATAGTCCTTGTGGAATCGGCAATATTTTTCCCGATCCTGCTGCTCTCCGGGTTTCAAAAGAATTTTAGGCGGCCACTTCAAAATATTTTTTCTTTTGAGGATATTCAAAATATCGGCCCGAGGAGCATTTAATGGAGTGTACTCACTTCTTCCGGGGGATCTTTGGCGCCAAGGTTGGGATCTTCCAACCCGATCACGAACATTCTTCTTTGGCTTCTGCTTCTGCTCAGGAGCCTTTTGTTCCTTATTGGAGACTTTATTATCTCCTTGACGCGCATCTAGAATCTCCATGACTTCAGCCTCGCTTCGGCATCTCCGTACCAACTCAGCATAAGTCGTGGGTATATCCCGTAGTAACAACTCCAGGAGTTTCCGATTTGTGAGTCCTGTGAATAGAGCGGTTCTGGCTACCTGTTCATCCAAGTTTTCTATCTCCATCGTCACTTTGTTGAATCTTTTCAGAAACTCTCTAATCGATTCGTTCTTTCCCTGTTTGACAAGAAACAAGGTTTCTTCCGTTTTCTTGACTCGTATCCCACTCCGGAATCGCCCTATGAATTGGCGTGCCAATTTGTCAAAGGTTACGATCCTTCCCGAGGGGAGGTTAGAAAACCACTTTTGTGCCGCTCCAGTTAGAGATGAACCGAAAACCCGCATAAAATTTCATCGAATTACCCGAAACTCGCCATGGTGCGTGTTGGTAATAGCCAATGTGAGCTGTTTGATCTTCGGAGTCATCGAATGTTGAGAAGGTAGGCAAACGGAAGTTATGGGGAAATCAATATCCCGCAATTGGCTCAAGAAAAGCGAGTCTTCCGAATGACCGAGTAAATATCCTCGCTTATTCTTCCCTTAGCCAATTGCCCTAACTTCTCATTGATGTTGGCCAATTCCCGACCAACTGGGTCGGGTGATCTTCAACAATACGATCACGACCTTGATTAACACGATCATCACGTGCTACTCGATCATCAAGAAAAGCCCGTCCTTCACGAACGTTTCTCTCGTCACGAATCGCTCGATCATCACGAACGGTTCTTCCGACGGTGGGTGAGTGAGTTCTTACCCCAATATCCAACCTTGTATTTGAATCAGTTGTACTCTCTTGCGGTCTGTCGAACCGATCGTCTCGCCTTGGTTGATCATCAATCCTCCGAAGTCCTCGGTCTCCTTCACGAAAATTCTGATCAACATTCCGGTCTTCAGCCATTCTTTGGTCACGTGGCAATGCACGTCTCCCCGAATCGTGTTGATCAGGTTCTTGTGGTAAAACCACTCGTCTAGTGAGCAAGCGGAGTGCTTGGCTCACCTCCAAGAGTTGAATCTTTACCTGATCCAATTGATCTTGGATTGTATCAGGAGGAAGATTACATCCTCCCTGGCCTTTATCCACTTCGATAGGATTTTGGCTTTCCTGGGGAATATCTGGATTATTCACCCCGTGTATCCCGAACACCGAATTGCATTGTGCGGCAAGTCGCTGATCTAGTCACCATGGCTTTTTCAAATCTGCTCAGCCCTTGGATCTCCACGTGATGTTCTGCAAAACGAAAGCGTCAGATGTGGCCCGACCGCTGGGGTCGGGAGTCCACCTCCGAAGGCTAAGTCAGTTGATGAACTTAATCACAAAAGGCTCGCTAGAAGCACGAGCTAATGAATGAAGAAACGGGAAAGGTGATCTAGATAGCAGGACGCTGATAGTTTAGGTCTATCAGTATGTATCTGAACCTGAGTCTCAGATAGTATTCTCCTTGATCAATTGATCCGTCCCTCACCTTGTATAGTAGTGAGGTTTATATAGAGTGTACCTTCGAATCTCCTTCGTTGGATGCACTCGAGCCTTCTTCGGGTAGTCGTTGGATCTTATCAATAAGATCTGTTGAGCGATAGACTTCTACTAGTTCGGGCTAGTAGAGGACTCCTGAAATAACCGTTAGGTTATGCGATAGTTATCCCTTTGATGATGATTATCCGCAGCCGTCAGTTTGAGTCTGCTGTCATCAGGGTGATTACCCTAATCCATAAGTAAGATTAGGGCACGCTTGCAGCCGAATAATCTTTCTTCTTCAGCAAGCCATCTTCTGGATCCGGTTCGCTTGGGAGCGATTCGGTTTTCTCCGTCTCGACCGGGGTCGAGGGTCAGACCAGGTATGAACCCGGTCTGATCATAAACTCTCCATATCACTCAGTATACTGATATCCTGGATCAACTCAGTCCCATGACCTAATGCAGATGGGTAGTCTTGAAGCCCGAAGCAATGAAAGCCAGGTCTTGTGGCATACGAAACAGCAAGAATCCAAGGGCAGCCTCTGCAGTAGCTGTAGCTCCAAGACTTTGGACGGATGGGGGCTGGCTACAATCTCCATAAGTAGATGTCTCCCCGAATCTGTTTCAGGAGTCGGTGGGAGATTGTAAAACTGGTGCTACATGTTTGGCTCTTCCTAGTTTTTCTACCATGGACGCATCAAAGCTAAACAACAGTTCGATGCTTGATCATGTAGACAGAGGGAAGATACCTAAGGTTGCAAGTGGTTCCCGGTTGATTGGGATCAATCTGCTAATTGTACAGATATCCCAGGTTCTTCAGAGAAGGCACCATCATGTCCCATGAGTGTATACAGTGCAACTGGAACCATTGATGGATCTACCCCACCGGGTGGTTCAGGAGCTGATTCAGAACAAAAATTAGATCTCTCAAGGCCTCAAAGGAACAGAAATAATGTTCACTACAGGTGTCACCAAAGGAGAGTCAAAGACAGCAGAGTTGCTGTGGTTCTTCCACCAGAGTCTTATCAAGGTATGTGAGAACCTCTTGTTTGTTAACCAAGATGCACAATGCGCCCATATTTTATTTAGAAACATGGCCCCCGGGGGGTTATAGATTTTTTGGTCATTCATCTGATAGTTGTTCAGAGAAAGTGGATGTTGTGGTTCTGAAGGTTCAAATTGAAGGGATTCCTCTTGTTCGGGTTGTTGACTTGGCTGCATTGGAAGGGTATGATCAACTTATATTTGAACTGGCCTAGAAGATATGTTTGAAAGTGAAGGAGAGCTTTGTGACACAGACAGAAGAAAACTTGTGTTCACTGATGAAGTGATGATGAAGGGTACACGATGTTTCTGGATGTGATCGTGAAATCAAAATACCTCATGCCCTAATTGCTTCGGACCGAACATACAAGGGTAAATTGGAATAACAGAGAAGACAAGCACATGATAACGGAGTTCGGCATAGCCTACTCTCCGGGATTCGAGTATGAATCCAATCCACTATAAATATGGGAGATTACAGATTAAAGAAGAAGAACAGCAAGGAACATATAACCTGATATACACAATCTCTGGTCCTCAAAAGATCATCGAAGGATCGCCTTGCTCTTGCGATCAGAAGCCCTCTCTTTCCATCACCAACAACCAACTAGAACCATAGATACAGGTGACCGAAGACGAATGCCATGAACAAAACCTCAAGAAGCTTCAAGAACCCGTAGCAGAGAGCAAACCAGAAATCAGAAAAAATGAATTGCATAACTCGTGCAAGCCAACCCCAGCCCTAATATAATAAGGCCTGAACCATACGAACCAAAACCGGTTCGGTTCATCACTAACATATACAAGATTACCAGATTACCCCAACATTCTCCCCCTTAATCTGTATCCCCCAAAGAACTAACTATAGTGAATTGGATGCAACCGTCATCATCCACGTGTACCTGCACACACAAGACAAAAGGAAAAACATAGTACAAAGCAAATAAAAATATGCAAAATACCTAGACACACTAACCATGCAACACTAATGACTCCATGCAGATATACCATGCAACAGACTGCACCAGGTAGAGAAGACCCTAAACATAACTCATAACTCATAACTCACTCATACAACAATGAAGAGCACACAAAACCTGCAAGAATAAGAGTTATAAAAATTTGGGCAGCATCTCCCCTAAAACTGCAACAAATGCAAAACCTGATAAACAAACAAATAACCACAAGACACACACCACAATCTAAAACAAGTAATATACAACTAAAAAAAAAAAACTTACAGAACATATGTACTAAAAAACAACATCACCAATTCCCAACAAATCAAGACAATGTAAAAATTTAGAAAGAGGCAATGACTTAGTACCACAAATCTGCAGGATTATGCTCGAGACTTACATTTTCAATTAAAAGTGAACCATCGCTTATTTTATCCCCGAGAAAGAAGTATTTAATATCTATATGTTTGGTTCTATCATGATAAACAGGATTCTTACATAAGAAGATAGCACTCTGGTTATCAACAAAGACAACAGGTTTAATCTTCAAAATACCAAGTTCACACAACAAACCATTCAACCATATACTTTCTTTAACACATTCGAGATGCAGCAAACAAGCTCAGCCTCTCAGTAGGGACAGAGCAACTATAGGCTGTTGTTGCACCTTCCAATCGATGCAATTACCGGATAACGAAAAGAAATAAGAAGATAATGATTTCTTGTTATCTACATTACTAGCATAATCCGAGTCAAGATATCCTTCAAGAATAAGATCACCAGGTGTGGACTTGAACACTAAACCTTTATGAATAGTACCTTTCAAATACCTTAAAAGCCACTTAAGAGCAAGCCAATGTTCTTTACTAGGGTTAGACATAAACCTACTCAATACACTAACAAAGATGAGCAATATCGGGTCTAGTACATATCATAAGATACATAAGAGAACCTAAAAGACTAGAATAAGGGATCTTTGACATTTCATCTTTTTCAAAATTATTCTTAGGACAATGATCATTTGAGAGTTTAAAATGTGAAGCTAAAGGAACATTTACATGTTTACAATCAAGCATGTTAAACTTCTCAAGCACTTTCAATAAATATAACCTCTGACCAATGAACATAGTATCCTCCCCCTTATCCCTATGAATATCAATCCCTAAAATTTTCTTGGCTGTCCCAAGTTCCTTCATCTCAAATTCAGATTTCAGCTTGTTCTTAACATCTTGAATAAGACTAGAATCAACACAAGCAATCAATATATCATCATCATAAAGTATAAGATATAACACAACAGAATCTGAAATGAGAAAATATAGGCAACTGTCATAAACACTTTTCTTAAACCCTACACTCAACACAAATGAATCAAAACGTTTATTCCATTGCCTAGGAGCCTGTTTAAGTCCATAGAGAGATTTCTTCAACAAGCAAGCTTGTGATTCATCTCCAGCTGCCGAGATGCCTAAAGGTAGTTGCATATATATCCTTTCTTCTAAATTGCCATGAAGAAAGGCAGTTTTCACGTCCAATTGCTCTATTGTCATTTTGTTCTGAGCAACAAGGGACAACAACAACCTTATAGTCTTATACTTGGCAACCGGAGAGAAAATTTCATCATAATCCACCCCTTCTCTTTGAACAAAACCTTTTGCAACAAGTCTGGCCTTATATCTTTTGGAATTATCAATTCCATCATCTTTGATTTTAAATATCCACTTACAAGGTAATAACCTATGATCCTTGGGCTTCTGAACTAATTCCCAAACCTGGTTCTTATTTGATGAATCTAATTCATCATTAATGGCTTGAACCCATAAATCTTTATCTTTGGAACCCAAAGCTTCTTCATAGGAACTAGGTTCTTCTAACCCAATATCAGAGACAGAAATATCAGTCTCATGTGCAAAGTTGGCTACAAACCTTCTAGGTGGCCTAATCATTCTCCTAACTCTATCCCTGGCCAATTGGTAACTACTCAGATCAGGAACTTCTTCCACCTCACCAGTGGAAGACTCAGGAGAGGGCAATGGCCCACTCCCAATCTCAGAAACTACAACCTCAGACTCTTTATTACCAGAGCTAGGTTGAGGGGAAGTCAAGGGTACTTTTGGTATACTAGAATCAAGAGTCTGAGCAGGACTTAAGAAAACATCAGCCTGCCCTAAATCAAATTGAGTGAAGTCTGTCATTCTTTGATCAAGTGGATTCAAGTTGGTATTGTCAATGGAAAGACAAGGGAACACACTCTCCCTAAAGAGAACATCCCTACTAATAAAGGTCTTAACACCAGGCACAGTCCTATCCCATAGCTTGTATCCTTTCACCCCCTCAGGATAACCTAGAAAGATGCTCTTTTTACTCCTGGGTTCTAATTTTCCAATACTCTGATGAGCAAAGGATTCACACCCAAATACCCTGAGGTAACTAAGACTGGGAGGTTTACCCCACCACATTTCCTCAGGGGTTTTAAACCCTAAGGTAACAGAGGGACTCCTATTGATTAGGTGAACAGTTGTTGTAACAGCTTCACCCCAGAAACCCTTAGGTACCCCTGAACTGATGAGCATACATCTAGTCTTGTTTAAAATTGTCCTATTCATTCTTTCAGCAATACCATTTTGCTGAGGGGTGTATTTAACAGTCCTATGCCTTTGAATCCCTTTATCATTACAAAATCCATTAAACATTTCATTAACAAATTCTAATCCATTGTCAGTCCTTAATGTTTTGACTTTCCTTTCACTCAAGTTTTCTACCAAAGCAACCCAATACTTGAACTTTTCAAAAGTTTCATCCTTGGTCTTCAATAAGAAGATCCACACTTTCCTAGAGTAGTCATCAACAAGGGATAAGAAATAAGAGTTTCTACCATAAGACAAGACTGAAGCAGGTCCCCACAAATCAGCATGTACATATTCTAATATATCCCCAGATAAGTGAGACCCAGCTCCAAAGCTTAACCGGTGCTGCTTACCTAAGACACATGACTCACAAAACTCTAAGTTATCAATGACATCCTTGCCAAACATGCCTTGTTTACTTAGAGCTTGCATTCCTTTATTGCTTATGTGTCCTAGCCTAGCATGCCACACACTAGTGATATTTGACTCACTTGACAGACAACAAGTATTGGAGATATTATTAAGGAATGTACTACCATCAAAAACATACAAACCAGATCGAGAAATGCCCTTTAAACATACATGAGATCCCTTAGATACGTAAAGACTACCCCCGAGAGATACAAGTTACAAACCCAAAGACTCATCAAGGCTACTAATTGAAATCAAGTTTCTATTTAAGTCAGGTATGTATCTAACATCATGTAAGGTAAAAACAGATTTATTGTGATTTAACAATTCAACAGAACCAATACCAACTACATCACATAAATCATCATTACCCATCATAACTTTGGCATTATTCAACTCAGACAAGTGTGTAAACCAGTGTAAGTGTGGACACATGTGATATGTACAACCTGAGTCTAAAATCCATCCTTCTTGCCTACTAACCTCAGAAATGGTAAGCACCTCACTGATGTCTTCATAGACATTGGCTTGACCATTCTTGGGTCCAGGCATATCGTAATGGGTATTCTCCAATTCCTTCATTTTTCTCTTATATGCAAAACAGTTTTTCTTAAAATGTCCTACTTTCTTGCAAAAGAAGCATCTCTTGAGGTTTGTATCAGACTTGTTGTTCCCATTATTATTCTTATTGTTAGACTCATGGCTTTCAATTACTTTTCCCTTTCCTTTTGGTCTCCATTGTTTGTAAGAGCCCTTGCCCTTTACAAACAGGTTTTCCCCACTGCCCTTAGTCTTACCAGAAGCCAATAGTTCAGACTCCCTATTCTTTAAGGCATCAATCAATTGTTCTAGGGAAATGTTTTGACATGCATATTTGATTGAGTTCTTCACAACAAGGTAATCATTATGTAATGAATTCAATAGGATAATAGACAAGTCCTGATTTTCCAATTTAGTCTTTTCCCCCGTATTGGCTAAGTCTTGAATAAGCTTCTTAAATATATCTAGGTTCTTGTCAAGGGTAGTTGTAGGGTCCATCTTAAACCCATACAACCTCTCCTTCAAATAAATTTTGTTACCTAGATTCTTTTTCTGGTATATCTGCTCAAGCTTGTTCCAAACTTTTATAGGGGTGTTGTCTTCATCATCAAGACACCCGATGACCCCATCTCGTGATGTTCCGAGCATGCAACCAATTGCATTCTCCATCACTTCAGTCCTCAAGACCGGATCAATAATTTCAAAGAAAGCATCTGGGTCATCAATTGATCTTAGGAGCTTCTGTTGAGCCATTAAGGCTCGAACCTTCCTCTTCCAAATCCCAAAGTCCCCAGTGCCATCGAACTTCTCAATATCTACCCTGGAACCCCCCATAGGAGTATCCAAACTTAGGTAACTAGGGTCCCTCCCTAGTCCTACAACTCTACTAGAGCCTGTGGTTATAACACTAACCACACTTGGGAGGTGTATCCTCCCCGGTAGACTTAAACCCTTTCTTGGCTCCACTTTGAACCCGGTACAAAACACTAATCAGTATATAAGAATCCAATTCACAAAACTGATTAATCAATTCTGAAAAATAAAGATTATTCTAACAAAGTGTTAAATAATCAATATTAATTAATCACAAAAAACATAATCTCAGTTTATACAAGTTATAAAAAAAACAGCAAAGCCTAATAATCGATGTTAACACCACAGATCAATACATACCAAGTATTAGATCAATACTAACACAGAAAGTTAGACAGCATATAGTATAATGAGAAATTCAAGATTAAATGAGATTAATTAAAAACCTAATCATATCAAGATAATCTACCTATACTCAGATTGTCACCCAACAGGTTATAATCAGCTTAACAGAGCATACCACAGTTATATGACAAAATTTAACAGAGATTTTATAGGACCCGAATCATAGTCATAACACATACATATCATATGAGATGAAAATCAATTTCATACGATTAATATTTATGACAGAAATTGAATGGAAACTATAAAAACAAAATTATCATTCATATAACAGAGATATTAGCAGCGAAAGAAAATAAAGAAATTAAGCAATAACCTGAGACAACCTTAACCGTATAGACAATCTTCAAATTTAGGATTTAATTGTTTTCACAATACCTAAACGGCGGGGACCATGACCGAGATGGCTCGATGCCAATCGTGGATCGTGAAATCAAAATACCTCATGCCCTAATTGCTTCGGACCGAACATACAAGGGTAAATTGGAATAACAGAGAAGACAAGCACATGATAACGGAGTTCGGCATAGCCTACTCTCCGGGATTCGAGTATGAATCCAATCCACTATAAATATGGGAGATTACAGATTAAAGAAGAAGAACAGCAAGGAACATATAACCTGATATACACAATCTCTGGTCCTCAAAAGATCATCGAAGGATCGCCTTGCTCTTGCGATCGTAAGCCCTCTCTTTCCATCACCAACAACCAACTGTTTGGTTCTATCATGATAAACAAGATTCTTACATAAGAAGATAGCACTCAGTTATCAATAAAGACAACAGTTTAATCTTCAAAATACCAAGTTCACATAACAAACCATTCAACCATATACTTTCTTTAACACATTCAGATGCAAAAGAATAAGCTCAGGGCTCTCCATAGGGAGGAAACTAGGCTGTTGTTGCACCTTCCAACTGATGCAATTACCAGATAACGTAAAGAAATAAGAAGATAATGATTTCCGTTGTTATCTACATTACTAGCATAATCTGAGTCAATATATCCTTCAAGAATAAGATCACCGGGGGTGGACTTGAACACTAAACCTTTATGAACAAGTCACCTTTCAAATACCTTAAAAGCCACTTAAGAGCAAGCCAATGTTCTTTACCGGGGTTAGACATAAACCTACTCAATACACTAACAAAGATGAGCAATATCGGGTCTAGTACATATCATAAGATACATAAGAGAACCTAAAAGACTAGAATAAGGGATCTTTGACATTTCACCTTTTTCAAAGTTATTCTTAGGACAATGATCATTTGAGAGTTTAAAATGTGAAGCTAAAGGAACATTTACATGTTTACAATCAAGCATGTTAAACTTCTCAAGCACTTTCAATAAATATAACCTCTGACCAATGAACATAGTATCCTCCCCCCTTATCCCTATGAATCTCAATCCCTAAAATTTTCTTGGTTGTCCCAAGTTCCTTCATCTCAAATTCAGATTTCAGCTTGTTCTTAACATCTTGAATAAGACTAGAATCAACACAAGCAATCAATATATCATCAACATAAAGTATAAGATATAACACAACAGAATCCGAAATGAGAAAATATAGGCAATCGTCATAAACACTTTTCTTAAACCCTACACTCAACACAAATGAATCAAAACGTTTATTCCATTGCCTAGGAGCCTGTTTAAGTCCATAGAGAGATTTCTTCAACAAGCAAGCTTGTGATTCATCTCCAGCTGCCGAGATGCCTAAAGGTAGTTGCATATATATCCTTTCTTCTAAATTGCCATGAAGAAAGGCAGTTTTCACGTCCAATTGCTCTATTGTCATTTTGTTCTGAGCAACAAGGGACAACAACAACCTTATAGTCTTATACTTGGCAACCGGAGAGAAAATTTCATCATAATCCACCCCTTCTCTTTGAACAAAACCTTTTGCAACAAGTATGGCCTTATATCTTTTGGAATTATCAATTCCATCATCTTTGATTTTAAATATCCACTTACAAGGTAATAACCTTTGATCCTTGGGCTTCTGAACTAATTCCCAAACATGATTCTTATTTAATGAATCTAATTCATCATTAATGGCTTGAACCCATAAATCTTTATCTTTGGAACCCAAAGCTTCTTCATAGGAACTAGGTTCTTCTAACCCAATATCAGAGACAGAAATATCAGTCTCATGTGCAAAGTTGGCTACAAACCTTCTAGGTGGCCTAATCATTCTCCTAACTCTATCCCCGGGCCAATTGGTAACTACTCGATCAGGAACTTCTTCCACCTCACCAAAGAGAAGACTCGGGAGAGGGCAATGGCCCACTCTCAATCTCGTAAACTACAACCTCGGACTCTTTATTACCGAGAGCTAGGTTGAGGGGAAGTCAAGGGTACTTTTGGTATAATAGAATCAAGAGTCCGAAAGAGGACTTAAGAAAACATCACGCCCCTGCCCCCCCTAAATCAAATTGAGTGAAGTCTGTCATTCTTTGATCAAGTGGATTCAAGTTGGTATTGTCAATGGAAAGACAAGGGAACACACTCTCCCTAAAGAGAACATCCCTACTAATAAAGGTCTTAACACCGGGCACAGTCCTATCCCATAGCTTATATCCTTTCACCCCCTCAGGATAACCTAGAAAGATGCTCTTTTACTCCCCGGGTTCTAATTTTCCAATACTCTGATGAGCAAAGGATTCACACCCAAATACCCTGAGGTAACTAAGACTGGGAGGTTTACCCCACCACATTTCCTCAGGGGTTTTAAACCCTAAGGTAACAGAGGGACTCCTATTGATTAGGTGAACAAATTGTTGTAACACACACCCCGTAAACCCTTAGGTACTCCCCGAACCGATGAGCATACATCTAGTCTTGTTTAAAATTGTCCTATTCATTCTTTCAAAGAATGCCATTTTGCTTGAGGGGTGTATTTAACCAATTTCTATGCCTTTGAATCCCTTTATCATTACAAAATCCATTAAACATTTCATTAACAAATTCTAATCCATTGTTAGTCCTTAATGTTTTGACTTTCCTTTCACTCAAGTTTTCTACCAAAGCAACCCAATACTTGAACTTTTCAAAAGTTTCATCCTTGGTCTTCAATAAGAAGATCCACACTTTCCTAGAGTAGTCATCAACAAGGGATAAGAAATAAGAGTTTCTACCATAAGACAAGACTGAAGCAGGTCCCCACAAATCAGCATGTACATATTCTAATATATCTCCAGATAAGTGAGACCCAGCTCCAAAGCTTAACCGGTGCTGCTTCCCTAAGACACATGACTCACAAAACTCTAAGTTATCAATGACATCCTTGCCAAACAGGCCTTGTTTACTTAGAGCTTGCATTCCTTTATTGCTTATGTGACCTAGCCTAGCATGCCACACACTAGTGATATTTGACTCACTTGACAGACAACAAGTATTGGAGATATTATTAAGGAATGTACTACCATCAAAAACATACAAACCAGACTGAGAAATGCCCTTTAAACATACATGAGATCCCTTAGATACAGAAAGACTACCCCCAGAGATACAAGTTACAAACCCAGCACTGTCAAGGCTACTAATTGAAATCAAGTTTCTCTTTAAGTCAGGTATGTATCTAACATCATGTAAGGTAAAAACAGATTTATTGTGATTTAACAATTCAATAGAACCAATACCAACTACATCACATAAATCATCATTACCCATCATAACTTTGGCATTATTCAACTCGGACAAGTGTGTAAACCAAAGGTAAGTGTGGACACATGTGATATGTACAACCTGAATCTAAAATCCATCCTTCTTGCCTACTAACCTCGGAAATGGTAAGCACCTCACCGATGTCTTCATAGACATTGGCTTGACCATTCTTGGGTCCAGGCATATCAGAATGGGTATTCTCCAATTCCTTCATTTTTCTCTTATATGCAAAACAGTTTTTCTTAAAATGTCCTACTTTCTTGCAAAAGAAGCATCTCTTGAGGTTTGTATCAGACTTGTTGTTCCCATTATTATTCTTATTGTTAGACTCATGGCTTTCAATTACTTTTCCCTTTCCTTTTGGTCTCCCTTGTTTGTAAGAGCCATTGCCCTTTACAAACAGGTTTTCCCCATCGCCCTTAGTCTTACCGTGAAGCCAATAGTTCGGACTCCCTATTCTTTAAGGCATCAATCAATTGTTCTAGGGAAATGTTTTGACATGCATATTTGATTGAGTTCTTCACAACAAGGTAATCATTATGTAATGAATTCAATAGGATAATAGACAAGTCCCGATTTTCCAATTTAGTCTTTTCCCCCGTATTGGCTAAGTCTTGAATAAGCTTCTTAAATATATCTAGGTTCTTGTCAAGGGTAGTTGTAGGGTCCATCTTAAACCCATACAACCTCTCCTTTAAATAAATTTTGTTACCTAGATTCTTTTTCTGGTATATCCGCTCAAGCTTGTTCCAAACTTTTATAGGAGTGTTGTCTTCATCATCAAGACACCCGATAACCCCATCTCGTGATGTTCCAGAGCATGCAACCAATTGCATTCTCCATCACTTCAGTCCTCAAGACTGGATCAATACTTTCAAAGAAAGCATCCGGGTCATCTATTGATCTTAGGAGCTTCCCCCTCGAGCCATTAAGGCTCGAACCTTCCTCTTCCAAATCCCAAAGTCCCGTGCCATCGAACTTCTCAATATCTACCCCGGAACCCCCCATAGGAGTATCCAAACTTAGGTAACTAGGGTCCCTCCCTAGTCCTACAGCTCTACTAGAGCCTCGTGGTTATAACACTAACCACACTGGGAGGTGTATCCTCCCCGAGACCGTGCCGAAACCCTTTCTTGGCTCCACTTTGAACCCAAGACAAGACACTAATCGAGATATAAGAATCCAATTCACAATACTGATTAATCAATTCTGAAAAAATAAAGATTATTCTAACAAAGTGTTAAATAATCAATATTAATTAATCACAAAAACATAATCTCAGTTTATACAAGTTACGAGTAGCCTAATAATCGATGTTAACACCACAGATCAATACATACCAAGTATTAGATCAATACTAACACGTAAAGTTAGACAAAGATATAGTATAAATGAGAGATGCGAGAATTAAATGAGATTAATTAAAGAACTAATCATATCGAATTATCTACCTATACTCGATTGTCACCCAACAAAAGTTATAATCAACTTAACAGAGCATACCACAGCTTATATGACATAATTTTAACAAATTTTATAGGACCGAATCATAGTCATAACATATACATATCATATGAGATGAAAACAATTTCATACGATTAACAATTATGACAAATTTGAATGGAAACTATAAAAACAGAAATTATCATTCATATAACGAGAGATATTAGCAACAAAGAAAATAAGGAATTTAAGAAATAACTCGAGACAATCTTAACCGTATAAACAATCTTCAAATTTAGGATTTAATTGTTTTAACAATACCTAAACGGCTAGCAGGGAACATGACCGAGATGGCTCGATACCACTTTGTTATCGTGAAATCAAATTTCTCATGCCCTAATTACTTTGGACCGAACATACAAGGGTAATTTGAAACAACAGAGAAGACAAGCACATGATAACGGAGTTCGGCATAGCCTACTCTCCGGGATTCGAGTATGAATCCAATCCACTATAGATATGGGAGATTACAGATTTTAGAAGAAGAATAGCAAGGAATATAAAACCGGGTATACACGACCTCTGATCTTCAAAAGATCATCGAATGCTCGCCTTACTCTTGCGATCAGAAGCCCTCTCTTATCTTCTCCAAAAACCAACTAGAATCAGAGATATAGGTGACCGAAGACGAACGCCATGGAAAACCTCAAGAAGCTTCAAGAACTCGTAGCAGAGAATTAAACCAAAAAATCAGAAAAATGAGTTGCTATATCGTGCGAGCCAACCCCAGCCCATAATATAATAAGGCCTGAACCATAAGAACCAAAAACCGGTTCGGTTCATCACTAAACATATACGAAATTACCAGATTAACCCCAACAAAATGCAATTATGGAAAGGAAAGAAGAGAAGTATGTGAGTTACTCACCGTCGTTGTAGTCGGAATCATCAGACGAAGTGAAACGAAAACAGAACAGAAGCAGAAGAAGGAAAAAAAAGAAACCGAGCCATCACAGTCAGAGAACGCTGGGTCTTCTAGCCCCAAGAAGACCTCATAAGCCCATCTCCCTTAACCACATTATAAGCACATTCCAAGTAAAAATGCCAATTGCAACGCATGACTCTTTGATTCTTCCTGTCGACTCGATCACTTACAGCTACATTTCCCTGTTTGCCTAGCCCACCTATACATAAATAGTGGTTGCATTAGCCTAACTCCCTCAGCAATCATCATTCTCAAGAACACATAAGCTTCTGGACCCTCAGCCGAGTGAAAACAGAGAAATTAGCACGATGCAGAGCTACCGCCACATGTTCTTAACCCGAACTTGCAAAACATTCTCTCCCTTTCTTTCTCTCCCACCAGCTCTCGTTTTCCTTCTCTGTTGTGTAATAATGGGAGGTGGGTCTGAAATTTGCAGGTGCGTGATGAGGTTTTGGTAGAAAAACCATCTCTTTCAAACGCCCGAATGGTTTCATCTTCCTCGGCATCTTCCTCTGTTTTTATTTTTTGAATATTTTTATATAAGTTTCTTATTCAAATGAGGATAAAATTATTAATTAAAGTAGAACCTAGTAAAAATCTAAGTGTCAAATGTGGAGGGAGATTTCAATTTTAAGGGCTACACTTACTTTCCAATAGAAACAAAAGGGGTTCATGTAAAAAGTTCTTTTGAGAAATTTTTACATTTTACAAATTTAGAACTTTAGAATCCACTAAATCATTCATCTCTTCCTCAAGAATGGAAGAAAGGTTAGATTTTTTTTAAGAGAATAAACGAATTTTAGAAATAAATATGGTTAAATTTCTCTTGGTCTTTTATTGTATATAAAAGCATGTACTCCTTTTGGTCTTTGAGTGACTTTTTCTATAGTACAAGGGAGGCATATGCAAAGTCTCAATTTTTTTGGACTAAAAATGACATAGACCAAACCTCAGGGAGCCCATATGAAAATTACCCGATTAATTATAATTTTTTTGAATTAAATTTAGAAATCTTAAAATCTCAAATTTTCAATAGGCATTTTCTTACTATTCATTTGTTCTTCAAAAAAACAGACAGACTACCTCAATTTTATTTATTTATTTATTTGTACTGGTGCTTTTTAATACCGGAAATTTAATGCGCAAGGGTCGAATCCACGACCTCTCCACCGAGAAAGCATGGATCTTTACCACTCAACCAACCCTGCATTGGCATTGATATACTACCTCAATTTCGATGATAAAAGAAAACTCTTCCAATTAAGAACCATCAATTAGATAGGTGTTCCTCAAACAAAGTAAAGAAAATGTACTGCCAATCCGGATCAAAAATTCCAAACCCTAACCCGAATTCAAGAGTGGGAATTCAAAGATAGGCTACTTCTAATCCCTAGAAAAACTAAATTAGTTCATATTCGAAATTAAAACATTACAGAGGAGTTCAAGAACATTGAAAGAAAATCAAGAAAAACTTATTCCTAAGCTTCAGATCTCCAAAGCCATCCAACGTCTTCTGGTTCGATCTCTCCGTTCCTCCAAAGCTCCAAGAAGGTTCTCTCTGGTGTTCCAAAGCTCCCAAAAACGACCTCCTCTCTTTCTGGAGTTTTTTTTCTCCTTTTATAGATTAATTAAATTCAGAGTTTGAATCAAACTCAGAGTTCTTATCTGAGTTAACCAAGGAGTGTTTTGATGTATGAATCGGACTAACTTAGAGATCTCCAATGCATAATCCCACCGTTGGATTTGAAGATCAAGAAGTCGTGAAACTGTCCTCCAAAAATGGGTTCGATCAGACACCAGATGACCATCAGATGTTAACACCACAGATCAATACATACCAAGTATTAGATCAATACTAACACAGAAAGTTAGACAGCATATAGTATAAATGAGAGATGCAGAATTAAATGAGATTAATTAAAGAACTAATCATATCAGAATTATCTACCTATACTCAGATTGTCACCCAACAGGTTATAATCAACTTAACAGAGCATACCACAGTTATATGACATAATTTTAACAGAAATTTTATAGGACCGAATCATAGTCATAACATATACATATCATATGAGATGAAAACAATTTCATACGATTAACAATTATGACAGAAATTGAATGGAAACTATAAAAACAGAATTATCATTCATATAACAGAGATATTAGCAGCGAAAGAAAATAAGGAATTTAAGAAATAACCTGAGACAATCTTAACCGTATAAGCAATCTTCAAATTTAGGATTTAATTGTTTTAACAATACCTAAACGAAGCAGGGAACATGACTGAGATGGCTCTGATACCACTTTGTTATCGTGAAATCAAATTTCTCATGCCCTAATTACTTTGGACCGAACATACAAGGGTAATTTGAAACAACAGAGAAGACAAGCACATGATAACGGAGTTCGGCATAGCCTACTCTCCGGGATTCGAGTATGAATCCAATCCACTATAGATATGGGAGATTACAGATTTTAGAAGAAGAATAGCAAGGAATATAAAACCTGGTATACACGACCTCTGATCTTCAAAAGATCATCGAATGCTCGCCTTACTCTTGCGATCAGAAGCCCTCTCTTATCTTCTCCAAAAACCAACTAGAATCAGAGATATAGGTGACCGAAGACGAACGCCATGGAAAACCTCAAGAAGCTTCAAGAACTCGTAGCAGAGAATTAAACCAAAAAATCAGAAAAATGAGTTGCTATATCGTGCGAGCCAACCCCAGCCCATAATATAATAAGGCCTGAACCATAAGAACCAAAAACCGGTTCGGTTCATCACTAAACATATACGAAATTACCAGATTAACCCCAACAAAATGCAATTATGGAAAGGAAAGAAGAGAAGTATGTGAGTTACTCACCGTCGTTGTAGTCGGAATCATCAGACGAAGTGAAACGAAAACAGAACAGAAGCAGAAGAAGGAAAAAAAGAAACCGAGCCATCACAGTCAGAGAACGCTGGGTCTTCTAGCCCCAAGAAGACCTCATAAGCCCATCTCCCTTAACCACATTATAAGCACATTCCAAGTAAAAATGCCAATTGCAACGCATGACTCTTTGATTCTTCCTGTCGACTCGATCACTTACAGCTACATTTCCCTGTTTGCCTAGCCCACCTATACATAAATAGTGGTTGCATTAGCCTAACTCCCTCAGCAATCATCATTCTCAAGAACACATAAGCTTCTGGACCCTCAGCCGAGTGAAAACAGAGAAATTAGCACGATGCAGAGCTACCGCCACATGTTCTTAACCCGAACTTGCAAAACATTCTCTCCCTTTCTTTCTCTCCCACCAGCTCTCGTTTTCCTTCTCTGTTGTGTAATAATGGGAGGTGGGTCTGAAATTTGCAGGTGCGTGATGAGGTTTTGGTAGAAAAACCATCTCTTTCAAACGCCCGAATGGTTTCATCTTCCTCGGCATCTTCCTCTGTTTTTATTTTTTGAATATTTTTATATAAGTTTCTTATTCAAATGAGGATAAAATTATTAATTAAAGTAGAACCTAGTAAAAATCTAAGTGTCAAATGTGGAGGGAGATTTCAATTTTAAGGGCTACACTTACTTTCCAATAGAAACAAAAGGGGTTCATGTAAAAAGTTCTTTTGAGAAATTTTTACATTTTACAAATTTAGAACTTTAGAATCCACTAAATCATTCATCTCTTCCTCAAGAATGGAAGAAAGGTTAGATTTTTTTAAGAGAATAAACGAATTTTAGAAATAAATATGGTTAAATTTCTCTTGGTCTTTTATTGTATATAAAAGCATGTACTCCTTTTGGTCTTTGAGTGACTTTTTCTATAGTACAAGGGAGGCATATGCAAAGTCTCAATTTTTTTGGACTAAAAATGACATAGACCAAACCTCAGGGAGCCCATATGAAAATTACCCGATTAATTATAATTTTTTTGAATTAAATTTAGAAATCTTAAAATCTCAAATTTTCAATAGGCATTTTCTTACTATTCATTTGTTCTTCAAAAAAAAAGACTACCTCAATTTTATTTATTTATTTATTTGTACTGGTGCTTTTTTAATACTGGAAATTTAATGCGCAAGGGTCGAATCCACGACCTCTCCACCGAGAAGCATGGATCTTTACCACTCAACCAACCCTGCATTGGCATTGATATACTACCTCAATTTCGATGATAAAAGAAAACTCTTCCAATTAAGAACCATCAATTAGATAGGTGTTCCTCAAACAAAGTAAAGAAAATGTACTGCCAATCCGGATCAAAAATTCCAAACCCTAACCCGAATTCAAGAGTGGGAATTCAAAGATAGGCTACTTCTAATCCCTAGAAAAACTAAATTAGTTCATATTCGAAATTAAAACATTACAGAGGAGTTCAAGAACATTGAAAGAAAATCAAGAAAAACTTATTCCTAAGCTTCAGATCTCCAAAGCCATCCAACGTCTTCTGGTTCGATCTCTCCGTTCCTCCAAAGCTCCAAGAAGGTTCTCTCTGGTGTTCCAAAGCTCCCAAAAACGACCTCCTCTCTTTACCGGAGTTTTTTTTCTCCTTTTATAGATTAATTAAATTCGAGTTTGAATCAAACTCAGAGTTCTTATCTGAGTTAACCAAGGAGTGTTTTGATGTATGAATCGGACTAACTTAGAGATCTCCAATGCATAATCCCACCGTTGGATTTGAAGATCAAGAAGTCGTGAAACTGTCCTCCAAAAATGGGTTCGATCAGACACCAGATGACCATCAGATGTTAACACCACAGATCAATACATACCAAGTATTAGATCAATACTAACACGAAAGTTAGACAAAGCATATAGTATAAATGAGAGATGCAGAATTAAATGAGATTAATTAAAGAACTAATCATATCAGAATTATCTACCTATACTCAGATTGTCACCCAACAGGTTATAATCAACTTAACAGAGCATACCACAGTTATATGACATAATTTTAACGGAAATTTTATAGGACCGAATCATAGTCATAACATATACATATCATATGAGATGAAAACAATTTCATACGATTAACAATTATGACAAATAAATTGAATGGAAACTATAAAAACAGAATTATCATTCATATAACGAGAGATATTAGCGAAGAAAGAAAATAAGGAATTTAAGAAATAACCTGAGACAATCTTAACCGTATAAGCAATCTTCAAATTTAGGATTTAATTGTTTTAACAATACCTAAACGAAGCAGGGAACATGACTGAGATGGCTCTGATACCACTTTGTTATCGTGAAATCAAATTTCTCATGCCCTAATTACTTTGGACCGAACATACAAGGGTAATTTGAAACAACAGAGAAGACAAGCACATGATAACGGAGTTCGGCATAGCCTACTCTCCGGGATTCGAGTATGAATCCAATCCACTATAGATATGGGAGATTACAGATTTTAGAAGAAGAATAGCAAGGAATATAAAACCTGGTATACACGACCTCTGATCTTCAAAAGATCATCGAATGCTCGCCTTACTCTTGCGATCAAAAGCCCTCTCTTATCTTCTCCAAAAACCAACTAGAATCAGAGATATAGGTGACCGAAGACGAACGCCATGGAAAACCTCAAGAAGCTTCAAGAACTCGTAGCAGAGAAGTAAACCAAAAAATCAGAAAAATGAGTTGCTATATCGTGCGAGCCAACCCCAGCCCATAATATAATAAGGCCTGAACCATAAGAACCAAAAACCGGTTCGGTTCATCACTAAACATATACGAAATTACCAGATTAACCCCAACAAAATGCAATTATGGAAAGGAAAGAAGAGAAGTATGTGAGTTACTCACCGTCGTTGTAGTCGGAATCATCGGACGAAGTGAAACGAAAACGAACGAAGGCAAGAAGAAAAAAAAGAAACCGAGCCATCACAAATCGAGAGAACGCTGGGTCTTCTAGCCCCAAGAAGACCTCATAAGCCCATCTCCCTTAACCACATTATAAGCACATTCCAAGTAAAAATGCCAATTGCAACGCATGACTCTTTGATTCTTCCTGTCGACTCGATCACTTACAGCTACATTTCCCTGTTTGCCTAGCCCACCTATACATAAATAGTGGTTGCATTAGCCTAACTCCCTCAAGCAATCATCATTCTCAAGAACACATAAGCTTCGGACCCTCAGCCGAGTGAAAACAGAGAAATTAGCACGATGCAGAGCTACCGCCACATGTTCTTAACCCGAACTTGCAAAACATTCTCTCCCTTTCTTTCTCTCCCACCAGCTCTCGTTTTCCTTCTCTGTTGTGTAATAATGGGAGGTGGGTCTGAAATTTGCAGGTGCGTGATGAGGTTTTGGTAGAAAAACCATCTCTTTCAAACGCCCGAATGGTTTCATCTTCCTCGGCATCTTCCTCTGTTTTTATTTTTTGAATATTTTTATATAAGTTTCTTATTCAAATGAGGATAAAATTATTAATTAAAGTAGAACCTAGTAAAAATCTAAGTGTCAAATGTGGAGGGAGATTTCAATTTTAAGGGCTACACTTACTTTCCAATAGAAACAAAAGGGGTTCATGTAAAAAGTTCTTTTGAGAAATTTTTACATTTTACAAATTTAGAACTTTAGAATCCACTAAATCATTCATCTCTTCCTCAAGAATGGAAGAAAGGTTAGATTTTTTTTAAGAGAATAAACGAATTTTAGAAATAAATATGGTTAAATTTCTCTTGGTCTTTTATTGTATATAAAAGCATGTACTCCTTTTGGTCTTTGAGTGACTTTTTCTATAGTACAAGGGAGGCATATGCAAAGTCTCAATTTTTTTGGACTAAAAATGACATAGACCAAACCTCGGGAGCCCATATGAAAATTACCCGATTAATTATAATTTTTTTGAATTAAATTTAGAAATCTTAAAATCTCAAATTTTCAATAGGCATTTTCTTACTATTCATTTGTTCTTCAAAAAAACAGACTACCTCAATTTTATTTATTTATTTATTTGTACTGGAAATTTAATGCGCAAGGGTCGAATCCACGACCTCTCCACCGAGAAGCATGGATCTTTACCACTCAACCAACCCTGCATTGGCATTGATATACTACCTCA
This sequence comes from Hakea prostrata, assembly GCF_041222555.1. Taxonomy (NCBI): domain Eukaryota; kingdom Viridiplantae; phylum Streptophyta; class Magnoliopsida; order Proteales; family Proteaceae; genus Hakea; species Hakea prostrata. The sequence goes on from NC_142610.1 coordinate 23,641,820, forward strand.
ATTTCGATGATAAAAGAAAACTCTTCCAATTAAGAACCATCAATTAGATAGGTGTTCCTCAAACAAAGTAAAGAAAATGTACTGCCAATCCGGATCAAAAATTCCAAACCCTAACCCGAATTCAAGAGTGGGAATTCAAAGATAGGCTACTTCTAATCCCTAGAAAAACTAAATTAGTTCATATTCGAAATTAAAACATTACAGAGGAGTTCAAGAACATTGAAAGAAAATCAAGAAAAACTTATTCCTAAGCTTCAGATCTCCAAAGCCATCCAACGTCTTCTGGTTCGATCTCTCCGTTCCTCCAAAGCTCCAAGAAGGTTCTCTCCGGTGTTCCAAAGCTCCCAAAAACGACCTCCTCTCTTTCCGGAGTTTTTTTTCTCCTTTTATAGATTAATTAAATTCGAGTTTGAATCAAACTCGAGTTCTTATCTCGAGTTAACCAAGGAGTGTTTTGATGTATGAATCGGACTAACTTAGAGATCTCCAATGCATAATCCCACCGTTGGATTTGAAGATCAAGAAGTCGTGAAACTGTCCTCCAAAAATGGGTTCGATCAGACACCAGATGACCATCAGATGTTAACACCACAGATCAATACATACCAAGTATTAGATCAATACTAACACAGAAAGTTAGACAGCATATAGTATAAATGAGAGATGCAGAATTAAATGAGATTAATTAAATAAACTAATCATATCAGAATTATCTACCTATACTCGATTGTCACCCAACAGGTTTATAATCAACTTAACGAGCATACCACGGTTATATGACATAATTTTAACAGAAATTTTATAGGACCGAATCATAGTCATAACATATACATATCATATGAGATGAAAACAATTTCATACGATTAACAATTATGACAAAAATTGAATGGAAACTATAAAAACAGAATTATCATTCATATAACGAGAGATATTAGCAAATGAAAGAAAATAAGGAATTTAAGAAATAACTTTGAGACAATCTTAACCGTATAAGCAATCTTCAAATTTAGGATTTAATTGTTTTAACAATACCTAAACGAAGCGGGGAACATGACCGAGATGGCTCTGATACCACTTTGTTATCGTGAAATCAAATTTCTCATGCCCTAATTACTTTGGACCGAACATACAAGGGTAATTTGAAACAACAGAGAAGACAAGCACATGATAACGGAGTTCGGCATAGCCTACTCTCCGGGATTCGAGTATGAATCCAATCCACTATAGATATGGGAGATTACAGATTTTAGAAGAAGAATAGCAAGGAATATAAAACCTGGTATACACGACCTCTGATCTTCAAAAGATCATCGAATGCTCGCCTTACTCTTGCGATCAAAAGCCCTCTCTTATCTTCTCCAAAAACCAACTAGAATCAGAGATATAGGTGACCGAAGACGAACGCCATGGAAAACCTCAAGAAGCTTCAAGAACTCGTAGCAGAGAAGTAAACCAAAAAATCAGAAAAATGAGTTGCTATATCGTGCGAGCCAACCCCAGCCCATAATATAATAAGGCCTGAACCATAAGAACCAAAAACCGGTTCGGTTCATCACTAAACATATACGAAATTACCAGATTAACCCCAACAAAATGCAATTATGGAAAGGAAAGAAGAGAAGTATGTGAGTTACTCACCGTCGTTGTAGTCGGAATCATCAGACGAAGTGAAACGAAAACAGAACAGAAGCAGAAGAAGGAAAAAAAAGAAACCGAGCCATCACGAATCGAGAGAAACGCTGGGTCTTCTAGCCCCAAGAAGACCTCATAAGCCCATCTCCCTTAACCACATTATAAGCACATTCCAAGTAAAAATGCCAATTGCAACGCATGACTCTTTGATTCTTCCTGTCGACTCGATCACTTACAGCTACATTTCCCTGTTTGCCTAGCCCACCTATACATAAATAGTGGTTGCATTAGCCTAACTCCCTCAGCAATCATCATTCTCAAGAACACATAAGCTTCTGGACCCTCAGCCGAGTGAAAACAGAGAAATTAGCACGATGCAGAGCTACCGCCACATGTTCTTAACCCGAACTTGCAAAACATTCTCTCCCTTTCTTTCTCTCCCACCAGCTCTCGTTTTCCTTCTCTGTTGTGTAATAATGGGAGGTGGGTCTGAAATTTGCAGGTGCGTGATGAGGTTTTGGTAGAAAAACCATCTCTTTCAAACGCCCGAATGGTTTCATCTTCCTCGGCATCTTCCTCTGTTTTTATTTTTTGAATATTTTTATATAAGTTTCTTATTCAAATGAGGATAAAATTATTAATTAAAGTAGAACCTAGTAAAAATCTAAGTGTCAAATGTGGAGGGAGATTTCAATTTTAAGGGCTACACTTACTTTCCAATAGAAACAAAAGGGGTTCATGTAAAAAGTTCTTTTGAGAAATTTTTACATTTTACAAATTTAGAACTTTAGAATCCACTAAATCATTCATCTCTTCCTCAAGAATGGAAGAAAGGTTAGATTTTTTTAAGAGAATAAACGAATTTTAGAAATAAATATGGTTAAATTTCTCTTGGTCTTTTATTGTATATAAAAGCATGTACTCCTTTTGGTCTTTGAGTGACTTTTTCTATAGTACAAGGGAGGCATATGCAAAGTCTCAATTTTTTTGGACTAAAAATGACATAGACCAAACCTCAGGGAGCCCATATGAAAATTACCCGATTAATTATAATTTTTTTGAATTAAATTTAGAAATCTTAAAATCTCAAATTTTCAATAGGCATTTTCTTACTATTCATTTGTTCTTCAAAAAAAACAGACTACCTCAATTTTATTTATTTATTTATTTGTACTTGGTGCTTTTTTAATACTGGAAATTTAATGCGCAAGGGTCGAATCCACGACCTCTCCACCGAGAAGCATGGATCTTTACCACTCAACCAACCCCTGCATTGGCATTGATATACTACCTCAATTTCGATGATAAAAGAAAACTCTTCCAATTAAGAACCATCAATTAGATAGGTGTTCCTCAAACAAAGTAAAGAAAATGTACTTGCCAATCCGGATCAAAAATTCCAAACCCTAACCCGAATTCAAGAGTGGGAATTCAAAGATAGGCTACTTCTAATCCCTAGAAAAACTAAATTAGTTCATATTCGAAATTAAAACATTACGAGAGGAGTTCAAGAACATTGAAAGAAAATCAAGAAAAACTTATTCCTAAGCTTCAGATCTCCAAAGCCATCCAACGTCTTCTGGTTCGATCTCTCCGTTCCTCCAAAGCTCCAAGAAGGTTCTCTCTGGTGTTCCAAAGCTCCCAAAAACGACCTCCTCTCTTTCTGGAGTTTTTTTTCTCCTTTTATAGATTAATTAAATTCGAGTTTGAATCAAACTCGAGTTCTTATCCGAGTTAACCAAGGAGTGTTTTGATGTATGAATCGGACTAACTTAGAGATCTCCAATGCATAATCCCACCGTTGGATTTGAAGATCAAGAAGTCGTGAAACTGTCCTCCAAAAATGGGTTCGATCAGACACCAGATGACCATCAGATGTTAACACCACAGATCAATACATACCAAGTATTAGATCAATACTAACACGAAAAGTTAGACAGACATATAGTATAAATGAGAGATGCAGAATTAAATGAGATTAATTAAAGAACTAATCATATCAGAATTATCTACCTATACTCAGATTGTCACCCAACAGGTTATAATCAACTTAACAGAGCATACCACAGTTATATGACATAATTTTAACAGAAATTTTATAGGACCGAATCATAGTCATAACATATACATATCATATGAGATGAAAACAATTTCATACGATTAACAATTATGACAGAAATTGAATGGAAACTATAAAAACAGAATTATCATTCATATAACAGAGATATTAGCAGCGAAAGAAAATAAGGAATTTAAGAAATAACCTGAGACAATCTTAACCGTATAAGCAATCTTCAAATTTAGGATTTAATTGTTTTAACAATACCTAAACGAAGCAGGGAACATGACTGAGATGGCTCTGATACCACTTTGTTATCGTGAAATCAAATTTCTCATGCCCTAATTACTTTGGACCGAACATACAAGGGTAATTTGAAACAACAGAGAAGACAAGCACATGATAACGGAGTTCGGCATAGCCTACTCTCCGGGATTCGAGTATGAATCCAATCCACTATAGATATGGGAGATTACAGATTTTAGAAGAAGAATAGCAAGGAATATAAAACCTGGTATACACGACCTCTGATCTTCAAAAGATCATCGAATGCTCGCCTTACTCTTGCGATCAAAAGCCCTCTCTTATCTTCTCCAAAAACCAACTAGAATCAGAGATATAGGTGACCGAAGACGAACGCCATGGAAAACCTCAAGAAGCTTCAAGAACTCGTAGCAGAGAATTAAACCAAAAAATCAGAAAAATGAGTTGCTATATCGTGCGAGCCAACCCCAGCCCATAATATAATAAGGCCTGAACCATAAGAACCAAAAACCGGTTCGGTTCATCACTAAACATATACGAAATTACCAGATTAACCCCAACAAAATGCAATTATGGAAAGGAAAGAAGAGAAGTATGTGAGTTACTCACCGTCGTTGTAGTCGGAATCATCAGACGAAGTGAAACGAAAACAGAACAGAAGCAGAAGAAGGAAAAAAAGAAACCGAGCCATCACAGTCAGAGAACGCTGGGTCTTCTAGCCCCAAGAAGACCTCATAAGCCCATCTCCCTTAACCACATTATAAGCACATTCCAAGTAAAAATGCCAATTGCAACGCATGACTCTTTGATTCTTCCTGTCGACTCGATCACTTACAGCTACATTTCCCTGTTTGCTTAGCCCACCTATACATAAATAGTGGTTGCATTAGCCTAACTCCCTCAGCAATCATCATTCTCAAGAACACATAAGCTTCTGGACCCTCAGCCGAGTGAAAACAGAGAAATTAGCACGATGCAGAGCTACCGCCACATGTTCTTAACCCGAACTTGCAAAACATTCTCTCCCTTTCTTTCTCTCCCACCAGCTCTCGTTTTCCTTCTCTCTTTGTGTAATAATGGGAGGTGGGTCTGAAATTTGCAGGTGCGTGATGAGGTTTTGGTAGAAAAACCATCTCTTTCAAACGCCCGAATGGTTTCATCTTCCTCGGCATCTTCCTCTGTTTTTATTTTTTGAATATTTTTATATAAGTTTCTTATTCAAATGAGGATAAAATTATTAATTAAAGTAGAACCTAGTAAAAATCTAAGTGTCAAATGTGGAGGGAGATTTCAATTTTAAGGGCTACACTTACTTTCCAATAGAAACAAAAGGGGTTCATGTAAAAAGTTCTTTTGAGAAATTTTTACATTTTACAAATTTAGAACTTTAGAATCCACTAAATCATTCATCTCTTCCTCAAGAATGGAAGAAAGGTTAGATTTTTTTAAGAGAATAAACGAATTTTAGAAATAAATATGGTTAAATTTCTCTTGGTCTTTTATTGTATATAAAAGCATGTACTCCTTTTGGTCTTTGAGTGACTTTTTCTATAGTACAAGGGAGGCATATGCAAAGTCTCAATTTTTTTGGACTAAAAATGACATAGACCAAACCTCAGGGAGCCCATATGAAAATTACCCGATTAATTATAATTTTTTTGAATTAAATTTAGAAATCTTAAAATCTCAAATTTTCAATAGGCATTTTCTTACTATTCATTTGTTCTTCAAAAAAACAGACTACCTCAATTTTATTTATTTATTTATTTATTTGTACTGGTGCTTTTTTAATACTGGGAATTTAATGCGCAAGGGTCGAATCCACGACCTCTCCACCGAGAAGCATGGATCTTTACCACTCAACCAACCCTGCATTGGCATTGATATACTACCTCAATTTCGATGATAAAAGAAAACTCTTCCAATTAAGAACCATCAATTAGATAGGTGTTCCTCAAACAAAGTAAAGAAAATGTACTGCCAATCCGGATCAAAAATTCCAAACCCTAACCCACAAATCAAAATAGAAATACAATAAAAAGAAAAACATTTCAGATGAAGAGACAGAATATTCTATTTTTGAATTGGACATCTTCTTATGCATGATCTTAAACTGGTCCTTCCATCCTGTTTGACATGATCTTTATGTTGGCTATTACTCATGTGTCAATGCTTGAATGGGTATGGGGCTTAGACTCTGAGTTGTAGTTGATCAAAAGATTGTCCAATTCTTTTAATGAAATCTGATCAGCCTCTCTAGTATGTTTATAGCTTGAATCAATCATTTTAACCTGATTGAGAATGTGAATCTGAATTCCATTTTTGATCACTTGTCCAAATACTTAAAACATTATTTGCTTGATCATTGATAAGAGCAGAGGTTATGGTTTGGATAAGAATGTTGGGAAGCTGAAGATGTTAGGATAGTTGCATTTTTCATTCTATAGAGATACAATATGTTGTACCAGAACTGCAATGTATATATTTCCGATCAATCCTAGAACACTGATAATTACTTTGCTTATTTCTGCATTATTAGTTTCCTCGAATATCTCTTCTTCTTTTTTAATTTGAAATTTTATCATAATTATTTTTTATTACTTTAACATCATAGTTCAAAAGACTTTCCAGTGAATGGTATTGCAGTCCAGAACACATTTATGAAGTAATTTCATTCCCACAAATTGGTTTAGTCATTTCATTAACTTCTGCTTCATTCAATCCTCATAACCCTTAGAATCATGTTGGGTTGTAAGTTGTAACAAAACCCGTCATCATTTCATGACAAGGCATCTATACTAATTTCATAAGAGGAAAATATAGAGAAGGGTGAGAGCATTGGGCTGGAGAGTTAGCAGCTCTATCCAATATACAGGGTGAGAAAAGCAGAGTTCATAACAAGGTAGAGGGCAGAGGGATATGAACAGCTTTTCAATTCACATGAGTGAGAGTCATTTAAGACGTGTATGTAGAAGCATAGGTTTCTGGATCACATGATCGGATGTCTTTTTATATTTAAAGTTAATGGTATTATTACTTGTAAAATAAAATTAACAGTATTAGGCATATTGAAACGTTTATAATAGAATAAATTTTAGAGAATGTATATGTAATTTACTTATTTTTCTATAGGTTTCTTTAAATGAGTATAAATACAGATTAAATACAAGTTCTCTGACTATCCGTTAACATCCTTATCATTTTAGTTACTAATCGGTTGGAAAGTGGTAGAAAATAAATGCATTAGGAGATGGATGATGAATTAGGCGACAGGAGAAGAGATTAGGAAGGTAGGGAAGGGCAGAGGCTTAAAGACCTTTTTAGTGTTACCATCTCTATACAAAAGGCTGTTATAATTGCGCTGAAAACATGTCATATTATTTTATTTTATTTTTTGGGTACACGGGAGCTTTATGCATATGGGATGGCGATGTTACACATGCCAACAGCAAGCGTTAAACCCATGATCTCTTAACTAAGAGGTGTTTGGTCTTACCAATCAAACAACCATACATTGATAACATATAATTCATATATCATTAATTTTTTTTCTTAAAATTATAAATTTTACCGTAATTTTCATTTTGACTCTTAAGGTTTGATTCAAGTCATTTTTAACACAAAAAGAATGACATCTTGTATTTGACTCTTCTATTGTATTCAAAAAGACCAAAAAGGACAAATCATTATTTTTAAGACCAAAATATCCTTATATTCTTCGACCGTTAGGATTACATCATATAGAAACTTCAATTTAACGATTCTAATAAATAAAAAAGTGAGATACTTATAATTATAAATTTTTGAATTAAATTTAAGAATTTTAAAATCTCAAATTTTCAATAATCATTTTCTTACTATTCCTTTGTTCTTCAAAAAAAAAAATCCACTACCTCAATTTCGATTATAGAAGAAGACTCAGATAGGTGTCGCTCAATCAAAGCAAAGAAAATGCACTTTCAATCCGGATCAAAATTTCAAACCCTAACCCACAAATTAAAATAGAAATACAATAAAAAGAAAAACATTTCAGATGTAGAGACAGAATACTCTATTTTGAATTGGACATCTTCTTATGCATGATCTTAAACCGGTCCTTCCATCCTGTTTGACATGATCCTTATGCTGGCTATTCCTCATGTGTCAATGCTTGAATGGGTATTGGGGCTAAGATTATGAGTTGTAGTTGATCAAAAGATTGTCCAATTCTTTTAATGAAATCTGATCAGCCTCTCTAGCATGTTTATAGATTGAATCAATCATTTTAACCTGATTGAGAATGTGCATCCGAGTTGTATTTTTGGATCAAGAAATTAATTTTTAATCATTTGCTTGATCATTGATAGGAGCAGAGGTTATGGTTTGGATAAGAAAGTTGGGAAGCTGAAGATGTTAGGAGAGTTGCATTTTCATTCTATAGATATACAATATGTTGTACCCAATGTATCTTCCTGATCAATCTTAGAATACCGATAATTACATTGCTTATTTCTGTAATCTGATTAGTTTCCTCGAATATCTCATTTTTTTTAATTTGAAATTTTATCATAATTCTTTTTTATTACTTTAACATCATAGTTCAAAAAACTTTCCAATGAATGGTATTGCAGTCTAGAACACATTTATGATGCAATTTCATTCCCACAAATTGGTTCAGTCATTTCATTCCCATTCTGCTTCATTCAACCCTCATAACCCTTAGAATCATGTTGGGTTGTAAGTTGTAACACAACCCGTTATCATTTTATGACAAGGCATCTAAACTAATTTCATAAGAGGAAAATATAAAGAAGGGTGAGAGCATTGGGCTGGAGAGCTAGCAGCTGTATCCAATATACAGGGTGAGAAAAGCAGAGTTCATAACAAGGGAGAGGCCAGAGGGATATGAAAAGCTTTTCAATTCACATGAGTGAGTCATTTGAGACGTCTGTGTAGAAACATAGGTTTCTGGAAATTTTGTTTTTTTAAAGGAAAGTTATTAGAAATTAATAAAACACCTTTTAGATATTAGTGTTTGAGCTGCAAATGGTGAGCATCAAAATTTGTGTCCACTTTGAATCCCAACCATAGACAGCATTGAAGCATGACCTAAATAGTAAAGCTAAATCAAAAGTAGATGAACAACTTAAAAATTTTCACCTAACAAAAGACAAGAACAACTTACATATTAATCCTCATCCCTAAAGTAGACATTTAAATTTCATTTGTGAAAATATTATATTTCAAAATGATTGGAATCGCCTCAGTATTATATTTCAAAAGCTTCTAATTTTGGCATCGAGCCACTTTCTATTAGATTCTTCAACCCTTAGGCTATCTTTTTTCTTTTGTGTTTTTGTGTTTCTTTTATCTTTCTTTCTTGCCGACAATTGGGGTGGTTTCGGCCAGGGAAAAAAAGGTGTGGTTCAATAGAGCTAGATGTGAAATATTTGGGTTGGGCTTGAGCAATATTGATTGCACAGGGCCAGGGGATTCAATTAAAGAGCAGTGAGGACAACTCTTCATATTCGGGTAAGCTGTTGGGTTATGAACTTAGCAAACTAGGATGGGCCTATGGGCTCTGTGATATTTCGACTCTTTTCACGATATATCGCCAGATTAACCAAATTTTAGACCATTCGCCAAGATTTTGAGTTTTTTCACCAGTATAGCGCCGATTTAATGCAAATATCATTTCACCCCGTAATATCGAATTGCCCTTTATGGTAACGGCAAAATATCTTCAAATTCGCCAAAACTTCTTACCTGGCACACACACCCCTTAGGGGGGAAGAGGGAGGGAGAAGGTGTGCAGAAATGCAAGTCTGTTCGAACTCACGACTTTTTTGGACGTACTACCTCTACATAGGATGCTGTCAACCACCGTACTAGAGGCAAATTCACCATTATCTTTCAAACTCTATATCAAAAACTTAAACTCCTGAATTATTTTGGTAATCTTCTTTTCTACTTCTCCAGAATACCCCGTTGCTGAAACTGTTTATGGGTCTGATTTATTTCAGCACTGCTGTCCAATAACTACCCAATTTTTCTTTTTCTTTTTTTCTCGGGTAAGAAAAATCACGTTTCAGACTTCAGTTAGATGCTATGTCAAGAAGTCTATGGTTCTTTATTGATTCTTACATCATAAAATACATTATAAGAGTTGCACACTGCTGCTGGAAAGATATTTAGGTGATCAAGGCTGCTACTTTTGCCAGTTGAATCGCCTCCAAAACAAGTAAATGATGAAAAAATTAAAAAATAATAATAAATAAAATACAATAAAAAGTGGTACAGATCACTGAGTATGAGTACAGATTGATTTCATTCACATTTGAACTGGAATCCAAATCGTACAAAGAATTATCAATAACCCAATAGCTTACAGCATAGTTGCAATAGTAAACTACTTCCTGAATTACTTGCCTACTTCCAAGTTTTCCAACTACCAAAAACCACATTCCAACCCAACCCAACCCAACCCAACCCAACCCACCCAGAAAGAAGCAAGCAAGAAAGAAAAAAATTCCCTGCTGACCGATTAGCCAATATTAATGCTCTCAGCCAAATCATCCTGTTGCCCATTATAACTAAGACACTCCACTCTGTCGATTTGATAATATGTATACTATCTCCAACGAATGTCCTGTTACACAAGATGTATTAGTCTTGCTGCCACCAAATTTATAAGATATGATAAAACAGAGAGGAAAATATTCAATGTCCTCACATGGCCGAATTTCTTAGATCGTTGTAAAGCTTAATTACTGAATCAGAACCAGCTGTAAATAACCACGGTTGCATTGGATGGAACTTGCAATCCAAAACCCCCGCATTTCAAGGAAGCATCAATAAGAAAAAAACCATTAACTCTCTAAGTCTTTACAAAGAGTGCTTTGCAAATGATAGGTGCACGAGTCATCAATTAAAAAATATTCCCCTTTGATGTAGCAAAATTAGAATATGATATCTAAGGGAAACTTTTAAGAGTTAAACATATAACAACAAAGTGGCATACTTCAGAAGCTACAAAATCGTGAGAATACAATTAGAATGGGCAATATTTCAGGTTTTCTCCCAAAGTAATTTCAATTAACAACTTTTACCTTTTCAATGCTTCTACCAACGTCAGGAAAATAATGAAAAGAGAACATAATATGAACAAGCACTGACCTCTTCCATTCGCATTGGAATGCCCATGGAGAATTTCCAATGGCACAATAAGAGGATTTTGGTTGAGATCTGAATAAACCATGCCATGGAAGACGTATGCTCTGTGCGATCATCGAACAGAAGCAAAAAGAGGGTATGACCGATGGAACACAACATTTGTGATGTCCTTCGGGTGGCACCTGAGAATTCCCATTAAATGTGATTATGATGATGAGGAAAATGACATTTGCATTTTAACTAATGCTCATACAGTGATCCCAGGATCAATATAGGATATAGACTCTCTCTTTCCTTATTCTTATTCTGAAAAAAAAAATATTTTTTTAAGAAAAAAAGAAGGGTGACAAGGAGGCTTGAAGCCAAGACCTCCTAGTAGGAGCCAAACATGATTACGACAAACCAAATTAGTTGAGTTTGCTGAAAGCCTATTTTCGGGTAGCCAAAAGATGGCTAAGCAAGGGTTTGCCCAACAGTCCATTCGACTAGCACATGATCCCTAAGATATCCAAATTCTTCAGAATGTTCAAGACACATTGCAAAAGTTATAAACATACTTGAGAGTTCTGTATGGTTAGAGATGAAAGATCCATGTCAAACCAACAAAGTTTTCCTTCTCGGCTCCCCACAATAACATTATCACCTGCAGACAAATGACATCTCAGATATATATACTTGATTACAAAGGATGCGTCTGGTTGTCACACAAATGAAGAGACACTGTGACCACCTTCTGATTGCCCATTTCCTTATTCCAAAAGGATATTTATGTAAATAATCTGAAAACAATTTGTCATTTATGTTATTGATAAAAGCTGCATATTTTTTGAATAGGCATGTGATACAACAGATCTACTGTCACTCAAAAGATATGACCTTTTTCCTTCAGCCAAACATGGTTATAGAAAAAATTTTCCTTTTCTCTTTGTATTATAAGTATATAGGCAAAAGGCCTATTGCAAGCCAACATAGAAGGCCTTTTTATATGAGCTGACAACTTTTGCCACAACGGAGAATGATGCGGCAATTCTGTGCAACGGATAAATAAGCAGTCCGGATTGGCCACAAGGTACACTTATCATACTCTAATTCAGTCCAACCATCCCATGTATTAATATGCATTTGTCTATTGGAATGCACCCACTCAGCAGTCACCATGCCACCATCTGGTGAGACCTAAATTTTCAGTGTTATTTGACATTTGGCGAAAAACAAAGTTGGACCTTGCAGTCTACCAGTCCATAAAATATGGGTTCTATCCATCTTGATAAGAGTGTCTGTATTTGTACTTGCATAAGAAGGCCTTCCTCAGCACCAGGCAGCAGATAGCCTCCCACAGATTTTGATGACAGGAAAATTTTTAAAAACTAACAAAGAAATCTTTTACCTGCAGGATGAATAGCAATGGAGGAGACCTCACGAAGTCCTGTCTCAAGCTTCTTGATAAGCTTGTGCTTCACCAAATCATAAACACGAACATTTTTCTTTGTAGCGATGAAGAAGATGGAACGAGATGGATGGAAAGCTGATGTAACAGGAAGCCCATGCAACTTAAAAGGAATATGTTGTGAGAGCTTCTTTGACAGTTGGTGTATCATTATCGCTCTTGATTCACGTACAAAAGAGGGTCAAGGAATGTCATACCAATCAGGAAAGTATGTGAATACAAAAACAATTTTGAAGAATTAACAGAAAACAAAATGTTCTTGAAGGGAAAAAGTATCCCACACTACGGTAATTGCTGGTGACCATCCAAGGGTCAATAGCTTCCTAATTTTCTGAGATCAGATTCCTATTTATGCAGTCAGTCCTGCGAGCCTTTATATTGGAAACTGTGATACCCTCAGTGTAAGACATGGGCCTAAGCCCAGAATAGCTTGCATTTTTCGATATTTTAACTAAGCAGTAGAGTATGATAAGGACAAGGAAACACAGAGATTATGGACAATCTATTAAAGTTGGGAGTTTCTTAGTTCTTTAGATATGAGAGAAGTGCAGGTCAAATAAAAGACTAATGAATCTCATTTCCAATAATACATATGGTCTCTAATGGAAGGTGTGAAAGGTCCTCTTGCCATTAAATGTTTAATGGGGCAAATCATTAACTATGTCTAAGGAGAATAGATACCCCTCATCCTCTCCTCCATTCAAACTATGCTTTATTGTGGTAATTCAGCAAACAGATTGACTAAGGAATTGGTTTCTTCCCTACCCACCTCTCATCTGGAATTTTGCCATAAGATCTTGACGCCAAGAAGGACAAGTCTCAGAGTTTCTTGGACTAAATTGATCAATTCCACAGGAATCCAGGGACTCCAAACTATGGGGTATGTGTCTTCAAAAGCTTGAGTTTGGACAAATACTAAATATGTTGCTTTAGCACCCTGACACATTACCTTGAAGTACTGATTTGGAATAAGCAGAGGCTTTTGTTGCATTTGGACTCTAAAGGTCTAGTCAGTCCATTAATATTCCATATGCCTTTTCTTCTTCTTCTTCTTCTTCCCCCCCCCCCCCCCCCTCAGGAAAATAAAAACATCACCATGTGATGTCTAAAAAGTTGTTCATCAGTTAAGGACCACCAAGTTGCAGTCCATCATGGGACACACCAGATATAGGACCTCATACCCATCCCACTGACCAAATTCCAAAACCAAACAGGAGGGCAAGTGGCCTGGAAAGTTGCACACAATTGCTGACATGTCATTTGTTTCATTACAGTGAATGCATTCTTGCATCTTTTTGAAACTTCAAACTCACTTTCAAAGCACTTCCATCAGAATTTTCTGGTTGGAATTTGCACAGTAAATATATATTGCCAGGTTCTGGAGTGTAAGGTCATTTCAAACATCACTAAGTGACATAAGGATCTCCCTTCTTTCCATAATTACTCTAGAGACTCCTTCAGAAGTATCAGTGAATTTCATGAGGGTTGAGTTACCACTAAGCTTCTGTTTTTTTAATTTATTTATTCAAATAGTCTATCTACAGTCCAGAAACTTTTAGTAAAACTACAGTAATTTGCCACATCCTAAAAAATAATTAGCCGAACCAATTACATAAAATACCCTGGTACTAATGAAAATAGCATAAGGATTTTCTTGAGTATGAAAATTATTATCTTATACGGATCATCGGAAGCTCCCCCACTACTTAGGGTTAAAACCTACATTACATCTAAACCATCTATGTAAGGATATAACTAACTTCTAAGCAGACTTGAAATTCCATTTTTTTGGTGATGTTTGTAACTGGATATCCCTTCCTCTCTTCAATTCATTCTTTTCTTTTTACCTACAAAATCTCTTCTTTACTTCCTGGATCTTCTTCTATGAATGGCTACTTACCTCCTTCCTAGTCTTCATCTTCCGTGTTCCATTTATTACAGATGCACACTGCATCTTGCGGTGACAAAAGATACGTAACAAGCTCATACAGGTCAGAGAATTATAATAATTTGTTATTGTACATCAGGTTTATCGTAATGACATAGAGGACATTTCACAGAAAATTAAAATAGGGTGGTAGAAGTGGGAGGTGCAACAAGAGTGCTGTGTGATTGGCATATTCCTTCAAAACTTAGAATAAGGTTTTACAGGACTGTCATTCAACTAGCTACAATGTTTCTTGAGGAGTGTTGGGCAGTTAAGAGACATCATATAGACAGCAAAGAGTAGCAGAGATGAGCAGTTGAGATACATGACCGGGCAGACTAGGAAAGATAAAGATGTGGGAGCAGATCTAATATGAGAGTCGCAAGAGGTGGCATGCGCATTTTCAACTGAGCCTTTGGATGCTCCATTGAAGACTAAATTGATTCAGATTGAAGGAACCGAAAGAGCCAAGGACAGTGCTAAAGGGATGCTAGGATAACTGGTGAGGAAAGACACTCATGCCTAAGACCTTGTATCAAGTATGAGCTCAAATAGAGTTGATTAGATGGTAAGGATCCATGATGCCAACCCCATGCGGCTGAGTTGTTAAGAAAACCTTAATTCCCGAGTCTATTTTGTTTATTTCTATTAAGTTAAACTATATTATCATGGTTGCTTGGGCCTTCTGTATACCACTCGAATAGTAAACATGATCACATTAATCCTCCTCTCGCCCGGAGAGCTAGCAGTTCCCTATTAAGATTAGGATTTCGATATTAGGTCATCTACAATAGATATTCATACTTCTAGCAAGACAAAGAATTCTACCTAAAATTCTACTAAGATCCAGTGTCCTATTCTTATCTCCAAAAAGGATTTTTACCCTTTAGCAGCTTACGCATCCTCAGGTAAGTAGACTGAACATATGTCACTTTATCTCACACTAAATAGCCTAAGTAACAAAGACTTTAACATTGCTAATTAATCCCATGTTCACGAATGTAAACATGAGTCTGAAACACCAATTTTGGGAAGACTTTATCAGTGGACTTAAAAGGATATAACTCAAAGAGCAATTTTTCAAAAGAAACTCATTAGTTATTGACCAAATTTGCCAGTTCTTTTAAGACCCCATGATTCAATGTAGCAATCAAGAAATAAATTGAAATCAACTGAAAAGGATATCACTTGGCATGACTGCAGATATGTAGTCTCCCCTCCGATGCCATTCAATTGAGGATACCGTCTACAACAGTCAAACGGAAGTAACAAGTAAATGGTTTAGTCAACATTAACACTAGTTCCAACTTTCAACACACATGAGATAGCAAGGTTCGTTTAACCAATAAATCTTATCAAGAATATCAGCAAAGACAAAATGTACCTTAAAATGCTTCAGCTTGATGCCATCAAGTTTCTCATGTTTAAGCCAGCTAACAGTGGTTGTGGTATTTCCTACACACACAAAAATTAATGGAAAAAATGTCTAACGTATTCTATTAATCTGAAATACTGAAAATTTGACTGACCAGAATCATCTTTAGTTGCAGGAGCCTCAACATGCAGCAGTTCTTTGATCTTTTGCTGTTGTTCTTCATTTCCAAGTCCAAAGTGTTCAAAACCAACACATCTTGCCCCCTATAGCAGATAATAATTTAGTGGAAAATAAATCAACTGATATAAGAAAAAGAGCTACAACAATGGAAGAGAAAAAACTGAATGTAAGTTTGCATACGTTGAAACTGCAAGAATGGGAAGTTCGGACAAAGGATTCCAAGCAACACACCGAATCGCTTCACCAATGTCCCGGACTCTAACACATCGACCAGTCTTGATCTCCCAAACACGGACGGTTCCATCAGCTTGAACCTCGCATCCATAACTCAAATAATAAGAATGATGATAAAAGTACAAAAAATTTCCAGGAGATAATAGAAATGCCATTAGGGTCATCCCTCACCAGAAGCCATATGTTCTGTCCGTTCCCCCGGTGGTTCAATGGAGATTGACAGAACAGCATCCTTGTGCCCTCTGTACTCAAGAAAACAGCTAGTTGGGTAAGGCCTCAGATCTTTCCGACTTGGTAGTTTGGGCTTTAGGGACTCAGGATCAATGTTAATCTGTTAACATCAAGAGAGAAAAACAATACCAATCAAGTTAACAATGAAACAGCAATAATCATAAAACGAGCAATCAAGAGCACGACTAATAAAGCACAATTACAACTAAAGTTTCAGTTGATTCCTTTACTCACACGTTTCTTTCTGGTTCTAGGGCACAAGTACAGGTCCAAACAACGATCAAATGATTCTTTCAAAGCATTTTCATAGGCTGGAACACTTCTCAGAGAATCATACCTATGAAAAGCACAACAGGCAATAGACTCTGTGTTCTTACTCCCAACTATCATAAGCTAGAAGCTAGTGAATGCAAATAATGAATTAAAGTTGAAGGGTATAACACCTTCTTGGAATAAATTTGGGACGGTCTTCCTCATACATCAGCTGGTAAGAATTGATCTCTTCTTGGGTAGGAATGTACTCAACTGAAGGATTGATTGATTCCTCATGGCCTGCAAGGTTATAAAAGAAGAGACATCAACAACGAATAAATTCTTAGTTCTAATGAAGCACCACAAATTATGATGTGCAACATGATGGATGACGAACCTTGGGCATTGATCCATGGTTATCAAAGCATTCACCTAGGCGGTAAAGCGGTTTTTGAACCGCTTAAATTGTGACCACTTAACTAACGGTCTGATTTTTTGCTTAGGCACTTCCGCTTTGCCGCCTAGATGCTAAAGCAGCCTTTTTTTTACATTTTGTAATTTGTGCATTTTTTTTAATCATAATTTATTCTACAATGCCGTATATAAATTTAAATATGTAAGCCATTTCAAAATCGAGGCCCAATTTGCAAATGAACTCCGAGGCCCAAAGTGTCTGTCGGCAATGAGAATGTGAAGCATGAGCCATATTCAATGATTACTGATTTAGTACATACTACTTTTCTTTCATTTTCATTTTTCACATTGATTACCGATATAGTACATACTACATAATTATTGTTATGAATCTTATGATGCTTGATGAGATGAAGTTATGTTTTTATTCTTTTCTTTGGATAATTTTTCATAATTGTGATTCTTGAATTTTTTTTTTTTATTATTTTTATGAATGTCATTGTTGAATGTTTGTTTAGTACTTTAGTTTATTATAAAAAATATTTGTATTAAAAAGTACTTTAAAAGTAATGGGTACATTTTCTCGGGTGAACTTAGTTAGGAAATGGGTACATTCCTTTATCATATAAGATTTTTATTTATTACTTTCTATTTTCTCGGGTGAACTTAGTTAGGAATGGGTACATTTCAATGTGGATAATCGCTGAATGAGATTATACTGCCCTTGTTCTATCTTACCATTGTAATTCTACTACCCTTCCAGGAGGGAAAGGAGTTTGTAGGAAAAAAAAACAGAGCACTGAAGAATTACCTGGCATTTTCTTTTTGGGTGCAGGAATATAGTTTAGCCCCCAGCTTTTTCAATCGAGCCGGAATCGTCACCCCACAATAAATAAAGCTGTGGTTCTTCTTTCGTCTTGTCAAACTTTATCAGACCTTTTCGAATAGCCCGGACATACTGAACAACCTAGATTCACAAGAAACAACAGGGATGAAGCAACAAACCAGCTCAACTGATCAATACATGATCGAGTGTTGACCGTGGATCAATTTAAATAATCTCATACAACAATTAAAAAGGTGTCAAAGGACAATTGGGATAAAGAACAGACACAAAAAAGTCTTAAGTATAAATTAAAATAGTACATTCACCATAGGATGTATGATAATTACAATGCTGGTCGGACATAGGCTGCGATACAAAGGTGACATTCGAATTCTGGTATAGAGAAACTTACAACCATGGTATATCGTTTTTCCCTTACTAAATTGTTAGTCAAATCAAAGTAGCCGAATATCCCAAGTAGAACGTAATGGCATACATTCAACCTCTTTAAGAGAGACAAGGGGTAGAGAAAGCACTACGTTTACGCTACAACTACAATCTCAACTACCATCTCACTCCATCCAGACCCTATCTTTACCTTTTTGCTCTCCCATTTTGAAGGAATGAATCGCCTTTTTGGCTCGGCGCATTAGACAAAGGGTGCTTAGCACCATCCCAATCAAACCAGTCGACATAAGGCTGCAGGAAAAAGATGAGGAATCAATTCAATCTCTGTACCAAGGACAATTATATTTAGTCTGACCAAACATAAGCATTAACGTGAAGAGTACAGCCAGAAAAGGAAACACTGACTGCATATGGATCAACATCAGCATGTGGAGTTTTTCCTTTCAAGCAACCTACGAATAATTTTTGTCTCTTCCTTTGTCGTGTGCACCTCCTCATCATTGTACTCATCATAAATTTTGCGCCTACATCAACAAAACATCACAGGATCAAAAAAAAAATTTTACTGAAATTAAATGCTGCTAAGATCTTTGCTTAAAAGTAGAAAAGAAACAAGATCGAAGGAAAAGATGCACAAAATTATCAAGAGCTCGATACAAAGATCTGCTAATTTGAAAGCAGGAAAAATTATCATGACAGCACTCAAAACTCTTCACTAAAGTAATTTCAGGTCACAGGATTTGAGAATGAATGGACACTAATCATCTCATATGAATTTCATAATAACGCCGACGTTATAAGCTTGGAAAGAAAATAAAACACTTCCCTGAAACGCTTTCAAATATGTAAAACAATTTTACATAAGAAACCATCACACAAACTGAAAAAATCAATCTTAGCATGGGCAGAGAGGGAAGAATTTTTCTCATTTTTGCAACATGGTATCAGGATCCCCACCATTTGTCTACCACTTCCTTGGGTACTCCAAAAAAATAAAATATTTTGTCTTTAGTAAGCTGAGATTTTCATTCATTCGAACCCAAGCCGATCCGATTTAGGCTTAGGACCCAACTCCGTTCCTTTCACAGGTGACTCCGACTCCTAGGGTGAGGGTGAACTCCCAAGCGATTTATTAAGACTAAACTCCATTTCAGTTGGTCCGACTTAGAGCAACTACAGGAGTACCTCTCTGTTTCAGCCTATGGTGTTAGCCCCTAGTATCTCATTCCGGCCATTCCCGTTGGCATTCCTATCATTCCTACCAGTGTTTACGGGCAAGGCATTAACTATAGTTCCCCTTTTGTGAAACAACTAGCAGACTTGATGACTGTGTTGTTAACTAGAAATCGAGTTACTGCTTTCACCTAAGCAAATAAAAATCACAGTATTATATGAGGAATTCGGGAATGCTAAGACAATGAAGCTCACCAATTTTTGGAGTTGTCAGCCCCAGCCAAAAACGATTCAAGCTTATCTTTCCTTGCTTGTTTTTTAATCTTTTTTCCAGTAATATCATATCCAATATGTTCCTCGTCTTCGTACCACTTTAGTGGAACATCACCAATTGTATTTCGCGGAGCAACCTGGGAAGACAAAACAACCAAAAAGTGGAATCAGATTCCACGAATCAAAATTTCAAACTAAAAGAAGTATATCGCGAACCTCATCTTCAGAGGAATCACTCTCTTCAACTGGGGAATGGATTTCAGCCTCTTCATCCTGGTCTTCTTCACTGGAAACAACCCTCTCCAACTCATCAATTGAGTCCGTGTTAACAGAATCCTGCAATAGTTATTCAAACTCAAAACAGTGACAATTTGAAAGGGAAAAATTATCATTCAGCACCAAAAAGAGATTTTTATTCACAACATTGCTGTAAAATAAGCAATGGCCAAGATTTTAGAAAATAACCTCTGCTCCTCTGTGACTTTCATCTTCAACCATCTTCTAGTAAATTTATGAACAACAAAGCTTATTTTTTCTCTTATAATACAAAAACCCTAACGGTGGGTTTAAGAACACCTTCTCCAAAACCCTAACGGTGGGTAAATTAGGGAGTATGGGGTTGGTAGCTACACTCCTATTAAGATTATCAACAATAAATTTCTCTTTTTTTTTTGATAAATAAGCATTTAGTCAAAAGTGCATGCAAAACATGAAAAGCCAATTTTAGATACATCAAACAACCATGAAGTAAAGATAAGTTAAGTCATCATTCTCAAACATGATGATGCTAGAGAATGTTGGTGCCTTTCCCCTTTATGCATTCACACTTAGGGATTTTAAGGGCAAGCACTTACATGACTAGATGGAATTTGTTAAATCAAGTTTAGGGATCATGAGAATTGATCTGATTAATCAATTATAAGGTGCTATGATTTGGTGTATTTGGAATTGTATAAATGCAAATGCGTATAAAGGAGTAGAGGCTTCTATTAGATGTACTATGACTATTTTTTTTTTTTTTGCAAACATTCAAAATCATGTTTGCATTAATCTGGTCGAGAGACATTCGGTTAAGCAACCTCTAGTTGATCCTGCCGAGGATTTGGACTATTTTCAAATTTTTGTTGATGGCTCATGGGATGGTACATTGTGGAATGGTGGCAGGAGCTGTATTCTCTAGGATTTGGTTGGTATTTTGTTGCAACTCAAAGCAAGTTCGGACCAGGAGGTTCGACAATGGCTATAGAGTTGGAAGCAATTAGAGATGGTTTATTTCTCGGGAAAATCGATGGAAACTTCAAACTCTCAAGTCAATTTTTGATTGTTTTGATGCAATTTTCACTTTGTAGGGTCACTCCTTTTCCTAAGATTGGAAGAATCTTAGTTTAGTTATAGATATTAAGAGGTTGTCTACTTGTTTTCAGCATGTTTATTTTCATTTCATCACATGATAGTTAATATGTTTGCAGAGTTTCTTGCTAAAGAAGCTTTTAGACTCTCCTTAGTTTGGTCTTGGTGGAATGTTCCACATTTATTTATCACTAATACTTCTTTGTAATTAGACAAATCTCATGAAATAGTATTGGACTGTACAACTCAATGTATAATTAATGAAATAATAACGGATTATGCAACAACCAAACAAACTTCAGCATCATAGAGTTTGATTTCATAAACACAAAAGGGATGATAAGGATCGGATTTCACTAAACCACATTGAGTTTAAAAGAGTAAAATATAACATTGTGGTGCTCTTGAATGTTTGCATCAATTGAGGTCTAATTACATGAGTAAATTGGTTATATATATTTCATTAGAATTCATTTAATGTAGTTAGAATTGTGAAAAAGAATCCTGATGATGAAATTTCAAAGACAACAATAAGATATTGGAGGAAATCAATATAAAAAATTTATTTGGTAAGTGTTGTTTTTTCCCTTCAAGTTTCATATTTTTTTTAATTTAATTATTATATTGTGGGTCATAAATTAGCTTATATAGTAGTATGGCTGCAACTTCTTATCGCTTCCATTTTAAGTTCAGTTTTGAGTAAATATTCACTAGAATCTCATTCTTTAATAGACTAGTAAAATCTCACATGCATTAATTTTTGTTATTTTTTAATTTTATGCACATTTTTTTATTTTTTTTTGCTTATTCACTTGATAATGTATGTTTCTGATTTTTTTTATTTTCTTTATTTCTTACCCATTTTGTTTATATAGGAATTCATTGAGTTTTAATTGTAAAGCACGTGCTTGCGTCAAACATTGCTTGAGGAGAGTTCATGGTCAATAGTCAACTCATTCAGATTCCAGTTCGACGGTCTACGGAAATGATTTAATGATAAAATCTTGATAAATCTGCATTTATCTTGGGAAATGAGGGAGATTTCAATTTTAAGGGCTACACTTAGTTTCCAATAGAAACAAAAGGAGTTCACTTTTAAAATTATTTCTGTATTTCAAAGCATTGCATGGAAATGAAATGATAGCCACAGATTATGCATTCACAAAAGCAATTACGCCCTCAAATAAAGCATTCCTTGGTAATCGGAAGATAATAATCTAAGGATTTCAAATTATCAAAAAGTTACTCAGGGGGTGGGGGGGGGGATAATAGGATTATGAAAAACAAAAAAAAAAAAAAAAACAAAAGAAAAAAAGAAGAAGAAGAAGATATGAAATTGAGAAATGCCAAGTACAGATCAAGAGTCGGAATCGAAACTAGAATCGGTAGCCAAGAATCGGCTTAAATTGGCAAGAATCAGGCTGAAGAAAAGGACTTGAGGAAGTTTTTGGAAGATCTTTCTGCCAATATGAATGCTCCTTGGATAGTAATTGCTGATTTTAGTGTTGTTAGAATCCAAAGAGAAAAGCAAGGTGACACCAAACAAAGCACCCAGGCACTGCTAAAGCACCTAGATGCCGCCTACATAACGCCATGACAATTATGCCCATGGGTATCTGATCACAGTCCTACCTGATAGTCCATTTTGGGGGAAAGAGGAGTCTTGAATTAGAAAGAAGAAAGTCTTAGAACTCACAGCTGCTGGTGCAAGTTCCTGCTCTCCGACAGGAAACCTGATGGCCCAACTCTTCACTCAATACTTCGTAACAATCCTCACCTCTCCCCGTTCCTCCCCTTCTACAAAATAGTCTGTTGTAACCGTTTGCCCCCTTCCCACTTCCGTAACTGATTCTTATGCGTCTATCTTAGGCCTGGAGGTCATCCTTCTCTTAAAGGTATAGACCCATTTAACTAAAGGTCTAACAATAAGACTAAAAGAGTTTTGGTGTTGCTTAGTAATGCATTGGACTGGTATCCAAAGTCTGACTTCTTTTCTTCTTTTAGTTTATTTTCTTCTTTTAATCTCTTTTCTTCCTCCCAAGACGTCTTCTATCACTCAAGCAGCTGATCAAGATGATCTTCGACAACAGTAAGTTGAATTATCCCCACACTAATTCTTCCTCTTCTTCTGACCCTCTAATTTCTCAAACCCTGATTTCCACTTTTCTGATTTCATCTTTGGAAACCCTAATTTCCAAGGACATACCTACAGCCCATAACCCATATACACCATTAGGATCCTCCCAAATCCGTCCCCACAGCCTATACACATCATCTCCTCTATCCTATCAGTATCAAGAGTACACATCTAATTACCATCATAATCCAAAGTTTTACCCCCTTCCCTGAATTTTCTGGATTCACCCAGAAAATCTAATTTCTAACCCAGATTCTACCCAATGTAACCATTAGAACCCTCCAAGATGGGGACCACATAAACCCTACACCTAACTCCTCCTTGATCCAAGTTACAGCTCCATCCTACCACTATAACATATACTCGTGTTTACCCCACAAACTACCCCATATCCCTCTAACTCTTTAACTTTTTTTCCCAAAAAAATGCTCCTATCCATCTGATTTGTTTCAAACTTGAAACAGTCTCTTAGTATCCTCTAGAAACCTTCCAAATCTTGACCTTGGGGTTGTTCTTGTGAAAGAAGTACGGTTATGTAACTATATTTCATCATTTTCCTAATATGTATTGATTTAACTACAATATATCAGCCTGAAACAGCCATGAACTGACCTAGAATAATCAGATTAGACAACTGGGATGAGGACCAGCTGCTGATTCCGCCGATCTGGCCCTGATTTCTTGAACCATCATGCCAACAAGAAAGCAAGAAAAGCCAGTAAAATAAATTAATTTTTCCGATGGATACGACACTCAAATTGAGCTGACTACCACTTGTAGAATAACTATATGATGATGGTGAAAAAGAAGAGCAGTAAAAGGCCTTTCAGTGCCACCCAAGTCAATTCCTCTAAAATTTCTGAAACGAAAGCAATCTCACTTCTGAGCAATACATAAAATTTTAAGTCCGAGACATTGATGAATCAATGCACTACCGCATGTAAAACAAAATGCATTCTAAACTCTACAATAAACTAAAACATATAATAACTCATCCTCGCTCCCCCCCAACAAGAATTTCGAACATATTCTAACTCACCCTCACTCTCCCCAGCAAAAAATTTTTACAAAAAGCTGGTATACATTTGCACAATGTAAAGCTGTGATAAAGTTAAATAATAAATAGAATGGAAATGACATAACTAAGAACTTGCCTTAACGTTGCCGCTGAAACTGCCGGCGGCTGGATTCATTTTTTCTCTCAATTTTTGTAGACATCAGAAACAAGCATCCAGATTTGTGTCCAGACCTGTTTTAAGTGCACATTTCACAATCATAAACTGGTTAAACTATGGAAATTAACTGCTTCATCATCCTCTCTTCCTTTCTACCTCTCTCTCTCTCTCTCCCAGGGCAGGGGAATCTTTGACCATTCAAAACCCTTACACAGCAAAGTATGATCCGATGAGATTTTCCCTAAACCCTAAATAACATAAAAACTATAAGAACAATACCAACAAGAAATTACTATAATTTTTTGGGATTCTATAACTTGGGTCAACCTGCAAACGGTTCAAGTCACTCTTATGTTCAGAATTCTTGAGTTTGAGTTCCAAATAACAGAGAAAGAGAAAACACGCGAGAATGTTCATGATGGATGAGTCGTACCTGTCGATGGAGGAGTAAAATTCTCAAGAAAGATGAGACCTTGATTCAGGTCTCCTTCGGATTTGCAGAAACGGCGCAAGGTGGGTAAGGAAAGAGGTTTTGCAGCTAATTCTATTGATTTATTCATCTTAATTGCATGTCAGACCTTGATTCTCAAAGTAATTACATGAAAGCACTTTTTTCTTTTCTCTTTTTGATTCTTACCTATTTTATTCTAATATTTCATTTTAGCCCTTCCTTTTTCTATGCTTAAAAAACGGTTTTTGATTCTTCATGGTTTCCCAAAAAATAAAAATAAAATCTTCGTAGCTATTTAATTCGTATCTTCCATAAATTCATTTTTCCTAATGTCACAAATTTCTATTTGGTGAAACGTTATGAATCCAACACTAGAAATTTCTCCGTCATTATGGTCGCTTAACATGATCAACAAAGATGGATTTTCTAAGCATCCGCTTAGGCATGTAAGCTAGGTTTAAAGTACCGGTATCGACTATTGTATTGGTCGGTGGTTTTAAGAGACGTATCGTTCTGTATCGAGTATTGTATCACTCTACGGCTCTAGCTTATATGCATCCTGGCTACTCCTTAGAAAATAGTTGTTTTATATAATTTAAATATAAAGCAGTGCTTAACCCAAAAAAAATATAAAGCAGGGCTTTACCCATAGCTCATAAAAGATTCGAACTCTTAACCTCCATATGTGAAGGCATTAACCAATTGAGCAACCCCTCAAAATTCTCTTAAAACCAATAGAATTGGAGGTTCATGAGGTTTGAATGCTTCATTCAATCAAAATAGAATGTCACGTCATGCATAATATGTGGTCTGGTCACTTGTCCTCTATAATTCCATTAACAATTCATTGGAGAGTGTTCTATCAGTATGTTATTAAAATGATCAAAAAACGATTATGACAATAAAACTTTGGCAACAATGAGATATTGGAGAACATCAATCATGAAAAACAAGGCCACCGTAAGACTTATTACTTTACATTTTGAAAAAAGAAATATCTTTGTATTGAGGCATATTTCCTCGATCAGAATGACTATAAATAATTTTATGTAAATAAATGAACAAGTTATTTTGCTTCATTGAGACTCTCAAAACTTCGAAAATTCAAGGTTTTTCAAAATTTGTTGTATTATAAACGTAGATTATATTTTCTTCAATATTTTTCTATTTATAATTGATACAAAACGTAGATTGATATCCCAACAACTCTCTTACCCTTCGTTAATTCTTTCTAGTCCTTGCTTTTTTATATGTAACAATAATTGTTCGCTTCCATTCCTAATATTTATTATTGATTTCAATCAATTGTATTTATCTTAATATAAATTCAAATCTAATTTTCTCATATTCTTGATTTTGAGCTACAACAAAATACGAATGCAAATCATTTATACATTAACAGAATAATGAAAATTAAGGTTTTAACTATAATTTTTTATTAGATCATCATGAATGTTTGAGGTATGGATGCTTTTAAGTGTGCAGTTAAAATGTCACGTTTGTGTTCACAAAGATTTAGGTAATATACAGAAAGAACAACAAGAAATTAAATGATAGTGTATAATTAGCAAGTGGGGTTTACATAGTATACTTAGTAGCTGATTTTGTTTTGAGAATAAAGAATGATAAAAATGTAATTTCATTTTATTTTTCTTTTCATAGTCTCTATGAAAATTAAGTGTATATTGTTTAGTCACCACTTGTGTTCTCGCTTGTGTTCTTCTAAAAGGGAAGGTCGTCAGATTAGTTTTTGCTATCAAATACTTTGCTGGTATAAATGGTAGCATCAGGCTTAACCATGTGTCGAGATGCTAACGCTACTGATTGGAAGGTGAAGAGGTTGACAATTATGGAAAATCATTCTGAAAGAAGCTATTCTTTCAGGATATTCCTTTTTTGTTAACTACCTTTAACTGTTGATAAAATGAATCAGAGATGGAGCTCCATATGAATTTAATTCCTATTTTGTAATAAAAAAGTATGAGGAGAAAATAGACCTTTATCCATCACGATAGAGGATCCAAACTCTAGCAACTTATGTACAATTCTTAAATACAAATGTTGGATTACTAGTGAACTAAATATATGTTGTAATTTGAAATTACATGGTTAATCTCTTTTTTCTTTTTTTCCTTTTGGTAGAAATGATTTGTCTCTCTGTTGTAATGTTATTATCCTTTCAACGTGTGGGGATGCCTATGCTCTTTGTGGTTATATAAAACATTAATTTTTATTTCTTTATCAGAATTATTGAAAAAATATATATAAACATTTTACCAAAACAAATAAATTATATTGGGTAACAAAAATGTAGAACTCCCAAGTTCTCTCTTATAATTCAAATAATGAAAATAAAAAATCTGACTCAACAATCTAGATTTCACAGCATAAAAGGTTTGAAATCTTTGTTAGGCATTGACTGCATGTACAATTTAGAACTTTAGAAAAGATTTCTTTGTTAGTTTTTAAAAATTTCTTCAATGAGTTGACTATTGACCATGAACTCTCCTCAAGCAATGTTTGACGCAAGCACGTGCTTTACAATTAAAACTCAATGAATTCCTATATAAACAAAATGGGTAAGAAATAAAGAAAATAAAAAAAATCAGAAACATACATTATCAAGTGAATAAGCCAAAAAAAAAAAAAAATGCATAAAATTAAAAAATAACAAAAATTAATGCATGTGAGATTTTACTAGTCTATTAAAGAATGAGATTCTAGTGAATATTTACTCAAAACTAAACTTAAAATGGAAGCGATAAGAAGTTGCAGCCATACTACTATATAAGCTAATTTATGACCCACAATATAATAATTAAATTAAAAAAAATATGAAACTTGAAGGGAAAAAACAACACTTACCAAATAAATTTTTTATATTGATTTCCTCCAATATCTTATTGTTGTTTTTGAAATTTCATCGTTAGTGTTGCGTTTAGAACTTCTTTGAGAGCCGGATATTGAGATGACCACCTTAAGAGCTCTCCAGCCAAGTTGGAATAACTGGGATGCCTGCACACACAAAGAAAGCAAGAACGGTCCGGCCTAGTTTTGGCCGGGGAACCGCCTCCGACGCTCAAGTCAGCCTAGGCAACAATAAGAGTTCTTGAGAGAGTTCTCAAGAACGTAATGAGTGATTATTCAGATGAAAGTTCTCGTCCCCTTCTCCATGTAGGAGGTGGGTTTATATAGAGGTTACCTGGAGGCGGCGATTCCTTAAGTTCCGGATCGATAGTTGAGGAGTGAGTGGAGTAGTGGAATAACGGCTCCTTCTTTGTCGCACCTGATAGTGCCGTTATGCTGACTCACCTCCCCAATTCTCGGAATAGATATGCTGAGTGTTTATGCGTAACTAACTCTTCTTGACTTGGTCAAGAGAGTCTTCTGAGAAATGCTAGAGTTGGATATACATATATATTTTTCCCAAGTGTGGCACTCGGGACCCTTCTCCAAGGAAGAAATGAGCCTGCCCAAGAGGGAGGTTTCTCTCCCGAATGAGGCCCTCGGGACCTTCTTCAAGGATGAGGTGAGCCATCCCACATGGGAGGTGTCTCTCCCGAATGAGGCCCTCGGGACCTTCTTCAAGGAAGAAATCAGACAACCCAAAGGGGTGCATCTGTCCCGAGTGAGGCACTCGGGACCCTTTATGAGGGAAGAGATGCACCAGCCCGAGGGAGGTGTATCTCTCCCGAGGGGGGGGGACTCGGGACCTTAGTTCCCCACAACAGTTAGGATTCTTTTTCACAATTCTAACGACATTGAATGAATTCTAATGAAATATATATAACCAATTTACTCATGTAATTAGACCTCAATTGATGCAAACATTCAAGAGCACCACAATGTTATATTTTACTCTTTTAAACTCAATGTGGTTTAGTGAAATCCGATCCTTATCATCCCTTTTGTGTTTATGAAATCAAACTCTATGATGCTGAAGTTTGTTTGGCTGTTGCATAATCCGTTATTATTTCATTAATTATACATTGAGTTGTACAGTCCAATACTATTTCATGAGATTTGTCTAATTACAAATAAGTATTAGTGATAAATAAATGTGGAACATTCCACCAAGACCAAACTAAGGAGAGTCTAAAAGCTTCTTTAGCAAGAAACTCTGCAAACATATTAACTATCATGTGATGAAATGAAAATAAACATGCTGAAAACAAGTAGACAACCTCTTAATATCTATAACTAAACTAAGATTCTTCCAATCTTAGGAAAAGGAGTGACCCTACAAAGTGAAAATTGCATCAAAACAATCAAAAATTGACTTGAGAGTTTGAAGTTTCCATCGATTTTCCTAGAAATAAACCATCTCTAATTGCTTCCAACTCTATAGCCATTATCAAACCATGTTTGGCGTAAAAAGTGCTTGTGGGGATAAGTGACATGCGTAGACTGCTTGTTCTGGTTTCCAGTGACTTTTCTTCAAGTTTCAATGGAGACAAGTGATACTTATATATTTGAATCAAAACTTGTTAAAACTTGTTGAAACCTGTTGAGAAGTATGGATCTTACCCCTCTACCAACTTGATATACACTCTTATATATTTCTACACAAAGGTTGAATGGTGGGGGATTCACCAAAATAACAGATGCGGGTGTGTAGAGGGAGACAATGTCCAGAAAGAAGGGTGAATTATTAGGGTTGGTTCTGTCTAGAAAGCTCGTGTTTTCAATGCTTAATTGCTCTGAATAATTTCGCTATCCTCACCTGCTTTTGGGCTGCTTCGCTAAGCATAGAATTAGAATATACATCTTCATGGGCAACACTAAATGTTGTTGCTTTTAAATGATAAATATTAAATGGGCAACAGTAACACTAAATGCTGGGCCAACTACCCAATGGGCAACACTAAATGCTGGGCCAACTACCCAAGTAACGCGTCGCTGTTGCTTTCAATAAAAAGTTGTTGGAATTTATTAATTTGATTAATAAATTAAATGCCCAAGGGCAATATTGGAAACTCACTATTAGGGCGGTTACAAAATAGGTTATATATTTTGGTAACCACCGCATTAGTGAAAAAGTAACGGAGTGATTCATTCGCACGAGCGAATCTCTGAGAAACGGCGGCTCCATCTCTCTCTCCCTCTCTCTAAGAATCGCAGGCTTAGATTTTCTTCTTTGCTAGTATTCGATCTTCATTCCATTAATCCACGGCATTTGGGTTGTGGATATTATTCCCTTTCCCTGTGATTGAGGAATCTCGCCGGTAAATCTTTGGTGGTGGAACGAGGACGTGGATCTAGACTTCCGCTGTGAATACTTCAAGTAAGGGAAAGCAAATCCAGGTAAGGAATTTTTTTCCCCATCAATTAATTGAATTGAATTACTTTTGATGTATTACCAACATTGGCATCAGAGCCATTGGTTCCCATGTTTATTGTTCCTCCCCATTGTTTAATTTTATTGTATGGATCCAATGGGAGGATCAAGGGTTTAATACGAAACCCATGGGAGAATTGATAGGGTTTTTGGAAACCTTTTAATTTTGATTCGGATCCGAGTGGGAGATCCTTATGGATTTCCCTAATGGAGATTTGCATGAATTGATAATCCATGATGAAAATTTTTGTTTAAAATTTATTGTTGGATTTTTTTCATGTGTTTTTTGGATGATTTTTGAGTGAAAAAACGTGTTTTACCGTTTTTTTCCGCTCAAGAAAAATTGAAAAATCGCCGTTTTTTGGTCACTGTGGACCAGACGGACGACCGTCTGACCAGACGGTCGTCCGTCTATTATCAGAGTGGTCACAGTGACCCAGACGGAATTTCCGTCTGGGAGACGGTCATCCGTCTGGGCCAGACGGTCGACCGTCTGAACCAGACGGTCATCCGTCTGGTCACAGAATGCCAGACGGAATTTCCGTCTGGGCAGACGGTCATCCGTCTGGTCACAGAATGCCAGACGGAATTTCCGTTTGGGCAGACGGTCATCCGTCTGGGCATAAAAGGCAGATGGAATTCCGTCTGGGCAGACGGCAGTCCGTCTGGGAGATGGATTTTTTTTTGGATATTGGTCTGTTCAGTTCAGAATGTGTTTCTAACTTACTGGACACCAATGGCCCGACAGTCTGTGTGATGTTTGGGCATTGAGGGCCTATTGGGGCCTAGTGGGAGCTAATGAGGTAGAAGTGTTCTGTGTGAACCACCTCATAGCTTTAACATGATTGCATGTTTTATTTTAATAAAACTATTTTTTTATTTATGGGTCTATCAATCATGTTTCTTGCACAGAATGAAGTTAGTGTATAAGTCTATGTGGGTTTGCATGAGAATTTGATTGAATGTTTTTTTAGCATCTCTTTTGGTTTAAGTGCTTATCCCATAGGTTGACTATGCTAGTGTGATTTTTGTTGCATGAGTTGTGTTTTATGCTAGATTTATTGAACTCATTATTGTATGTAATATCTCTAGAAAAATGGCTGCTACCAAGAGCATTGTTGCTGACCTCACTAAAGGAGATAAGCTGAATGAGAGGAATTATGACCTCTGGCACCGAAAGGTGCAATATCTCCTGGAAGAGCAGGATATGCTAGAGACCATAAACCAGACCATGAACCCACCTGAGGAAGGTACCACTGCACAGCATCGCAGGGACCTTGATATATACAATGCTTGGAAGAGGAAAGACCGGGTAGCTAGGATTACAATCCTGAGCTCCATGAGGGATGACCCGATGCTTCGTTATGAGAAGCATAGGACTGCAAAGTCTTTGTGGGAGGTCAGAAGTTCCAAAGATGGAGGGACTTCCACCACAAGAGGCCGCCAGCTCGGACTCACTTTTGACGGTTATAAGATGCGCCAGGGTCACACCATGAGGCAGCATATAACCATCATGTCAAACATGATTAGTGAGTTGAGCGCATGTGGGCGCCAGAAGACTGATGAGGAGCAAGTCTCCGCAGTCATCAGGTCATTGCCAAAGACTTGGGAGCATATGAAGATCTTCTTGACTCATGCTGATGAGGTCAAGACTTTCGATCAAGCTGCCAAGCACCTTGAGCTTGATGAGGATCGAATGTTGGCCGATACCCCTCAAATCGATGTATTTGCTGCTGAAGCTAGCACTAGTAAGGGTGCAAAGCTTCAAGCGCAAGAGAGAGAAAGCTCAACCTCAGCGGTCCAAGCAAAGTAACCAGGGTGGGAACAAAAACAAGAGTGGGCCCAAGCGTTCAAGGGGGACTAGTGCTGGCAAGAAGAAATCAGCTTTGATTTGCTTCAAGTGCCGAAAGCCTGGTCATTTTGCTCGTGATTGCACTGAGCAAGAGGTATGTACTGTGTGTTATACCTCATCTTGTTATGTAACAAGTTCTACTATGCTTGCTGAACTAAATCCTTTGTGGATTGTTGATTCAAAGCGACAGAACACATAACAAGGGAACGCTCGAGCTTTGTGGAATACCGTCGTATTCCAAGAGGAAGCAAAAGGATAACGATGGGGAACAGCTCAAGCGTGGAGGTTCATGGCATAGGCACATGCAAATTAGTTTTGCGAGGTGGCCGTACGTTGTTACTCCATGATGTGTCAGTATGCTCCAAACATTCGGCGAAATCTTGTTTCTGTTATTTATCTTTTAAGACATGGTTTTAGAATTGTATTTGAAAACAATTCTTTGGTTTTGTATCTCGGGTGATACGGTATATGGTTATGGTTTTCTTGATAATGGTTTCATTGTATTGGATACAATTGATTATTCATTTAATTCTAGTAATGTTTTTGTTTGCCAAAATACTGTGTGTATTGATTCTAATTTGTGGCATGCTAGACTAGGACATATTGGCTTAGATAGGATGAACAGGTTGGCAAGAGAAGGTCTCTTAGGCCAAGGTTCACTATCCGATTTGCCAACCCGTGAGTCATGTCTAGCAGGAAAAGCAACTAGAAAACCATTTAAAAAGGCTTTGAGAGCCTCTCTTCCTTTAGAACTTATCCATTCGGATGTGTGTGGACCCATGAATGTGCATACTAGAAAAGGACAGTCATATTTCATCACATTCATAGATGACTATACAAGGTATGGTCACATTTATCTAATTTCTCATAAGTCAGAAGCTCTGGAATGTTTTAAGAAATTCATGAGCTTGGTTGAGAATCAGTTAGATAAAAGGATTAAAAACTCTTAGAACGGATAGAGGTAGAGAGTATCTCTCCGATATGTTCAAAGGGTTATGTGATGAAAAGGGGATATCTAGACAACTTACTATTCCAGGGACTCCACAAAGAAAATGGGGTTGCCGAGAGGAGGAATAGAACCTTGCTAGACATGGTGAGATCCATGATGGCGCAGGCAAATCTACCCATCTCTTATTGGGGAGATGCTTTGCTGATCACGGCCTATATCCTCAACAGAGTTCCAACCAAATCGGTTCCTTCCACACCATATGAGTTGTGGACCCGAAGGAAGCCAGATTTGAGTTACTTGCGCGCATGGGGATGTGCAGCATATGTTCACTCTACTTCTCACCAATATGGAAAGCTTGGACCCAGAGGAAGAAAGTGTATCTTTGTGAGATATTCTGAACCCTCAAAGGGCCATGTCTTCATTGGACTAGATGAGAATGAGAGGAGAACGGAACTTGAGTCTAGTGATGCAACATTCTTGGAGAATGATTTTCCATCTCTTTCAGGAGTTAACAAAGAATCATCGGAATTCTTTGAGATACAAGATAGTGGTCTTGTCACTCCAGGGATTCAGATTCTGGATAATGAACCTGGGGTTCATCCAGAAGATCCTAGTGGGAGTGGGAGTGCAGATGTGATAGCTACCTTAGACGGTGAGCAATCTGACATGCACTTGCGCCGTAGTAGGCGCGGGCTAGTTCCTCGTCGACGTTTCGACATAGAGGATGAAGCCTACATGGTAACTCCTGAAGAGATCGACTGTGAGATGATTTCAGTCGATGAGCATGAACCAAAGAGCGTGCAGGAAGCTCTTGCGGGGTCAAGCTCAAAGGAATGGTTAAAAGCAATAAAGGAAGAGTTGGAGTCGATGAAAGTTAATCATGTCTGGGACTTGGTTGACTTGCCGCCAGGCCGAAAGGCGATTGGGAACAAGTGGGTTCTCAAGATCAAAAGAAAGGCGGATGGATCTATTGAGAGATTCAAGGCTCGTTTAGTGGCTAAGGGCTACACCCAACGAGAGGGCGTTGATTATGAGGAAACTTTTTCCCCTGTGGTTAGGTTTGCCTCAATTCGCCTCATACTAGCCATTGTTGCTCGGTTGGACTTGGAGCTTTATCAGATGGATGTAAAAACTGCTTTTCTCAATGGAGAACTTGAGGAAGAGATCTATATGGATCAACCTCAAGGCTTTGAAGCACATGGACTTGAGCGCAAAGTATGCAAGCTTAAAAAGTCCATATATGGCTTAAAGCAAGCATCTAGACAATGGAATGTGCGCTTCCACCAAGCTATGATGGAAAATGGTTTTTCCATGCTTGAGGAAGACCACCGTGTTTACACCAAGAGATCCGATAATAATTATGTCATTCCGACACCGTACGTAGATGACATACTTATGGCTAGCAATAGCAAGGAGCTATTGGAAACCATTAAGAAATGGTTGTCCTCCGTATTTGATATGAAGGACATGGGTGAAGCAAGCTATGTGCTTGGTGTCAAGATTGTCAGAAATAGGCAAAAGAGATTACCGGGTATATCTCAAGAGACCTATATTGACAATGTCTTGACGAGATACAGATGCACAACCGCAAACCAATTGATACTCCAAAGTGGAGAAGGGTTTGCATTTGAGCCTTGATATGGGTCCTAAGACTCCAGAGGAGAAAACCAAGATGGAAAGAGTTCCATATTCCAAGGCAAAGTGGGTAGCCTTATGTACGCTATGATGTGTACTAGGCCGGATATTTGTTATGCAATGGGTTTGGTTAGTCGGTACCAATCAAACCCGGCATAGAGCACTGAAAAGCGCCAAGAGGATATTGAGATATCTCAGGAGGAACGAGTAACTACATGTTGTGTTACCAAGGATCGGATTTGCGGTTAGTTGGCTATAGTGATGCCGACTGGGCTGGAGACATCGATGAGCGCAAATCAACCTCTGGATATGCTTTCTTGCTGAATGGCGGGGCCATTTCGTGGTGTAGCAAGAAGCAAGCTTGTATATCCCTCTCGACCATGGAAGCAGAGTATGTGGCATGCTCCGCTGCGGTTCAAGAGGCTGTTTGGTTGAGGAGATTCCTTCGACATATCGGGATTGTGATGACATCCAAAGAGGCTGCCCTTGTCTACCGTGGATAGTACGGCAGCTCTTAGCTATGTCAAGGACCCCAAGTATCATGGGAAGACCAAACATATACAGTTGAGATATCACTTTGTTAGAGACATTACATCAAGAAAGAAAGTTGTACTTAAGCACATATCTACTAGTTTGATGGTAGCTGACCCTCTTACCAAACCTATAGCCAAGGATGTTTTTATTTCTCATGTAAAATCCTTGGGCTTGCGTGAGATTGTGACTTATTTTTGTACCGAGACTTTCTTATTAATGAATAATATGAGTTCATTCCAGCATTTTTTTATTCACTTTCCGTGTGATTGTGTTTCTTCTAGCATAAAACAACATATGTCAATAGGCAAGAGAATGGCTCACTCACACGAGCATTCGCCTCTCGCGCCTTGGAGGCGAGCAGAGATGAGAGACGGATTGTGAATGACTTTGTGTAGGTCAATTCATAATCATGATGTCGCCTTGATTTGGAATCAAGATGAGTTTCTCTATCGTGAAGAGAATCGACATGAATGTTCCCACTATTCATGTTGCCTATAGGAGCTAGTGCGAGTAGTACTTTATGTGGCGCTAGGGTGGCGACAATAAAGAAACTCGGGTTAGGCGCAAGGGGTTGCGACTGGACTAAGACCTGTATGGTGTTGAGATGGACATACGTTCTATTGTATATAGAATGCTCCACCATAGCACATATATCATACTATGTGTGCTTAGCGATCATTGGAAATGAGAGGATGGATCCTCGCTCCTCTCATTGTGTGAGTCCTGGACCTTATGGTCCATTAGTGTTCTTAGTGACTTTCGACGACATCATGAAACGAAGGGTTGATGTGGCTACTTTGGGGTGTTACCTATGGTCATGATAGATTCGACCTAAAGGGGCACTACCGGGAAAGGAGTCAATCCTAAGTGTAGTGATGGTCTGGGCGAAAGGAAAGGTTTGATTCAACCGCACCCTAAAAAGTGTTTGTCGGCGCCAACCGTATGTGTTACAAAGTAGTGAACATTTTAAGGACAAGAAGGTGATCTCTCGGAGGGATCGAGATACCTTTAGTCCGGTGAGTTTGAATAAACCTAGGACACCGTGTTATACTAATGCTTATTTGATTTGTTTCTATGAGTGATGTGCCATTCTGGCCTTCTCGGGAAGGTTTCTAGTTTGGGGCTCACGCGTGCAGTATATCACCGGTCGCACAACCCATTTTGCCAAGCATGATTGTGGATATTAGTGTCTGGGACACAGGTGGTCTATGTATCTGGGATACATAGTGAAGAGATCAATATATATGTATATCTGGGATATGATGCATGTGTGTCTGGGACACAAGACGTCTATGTATCTGGGATACATAGCAGAGAGATTGAATGTGTATATCTGGGATATACAAGTGTGTCTGGGACACATTGAAAGATTAACACTTGCCCTTGTGCAAGTGGGAGCTGTTGGAATTTATTAATTTGATTAATAAATTAAATGCCCAAGGGCAATATTGGAAACTCACTATTAGGGCGGTTACAAAATAGGTTATATATTTTGGTAACCACCGCATTAGTGAAAAAGTAACGGAGTGATTCATTCGCACGAGCGAATCTCTGAGAAACGGCGGCTCCATCTCTCTCTCCCTCTCTCTAAGAATCGCAGGCTTAGATTTTCTTCTTTGCTAGTATTCGATCTTCATTCCATTAATCCACGGCATTTGGGTTGTGGATATTATTCCCTTTCCCTGTGATTGAGGAATCTCGCCGGTAAATCTTTGGTGGTGGAACGAGGACGTGGATCTAGACTTCCGCTGTGAATACTTCAAGTAAGGGAAAGCAAATCCAGGTAAGGAATTTTTTTCCCCATCAATTAATTGAATTGAATTACTTTTGATGTATTACCAACAAAAGTGAAGGAGGGCCATTATTAAAGCCTTCTCTGTTCAAGATGGTGCTCCTTGCGGATACACTGCAGATTCCATTAAAACTTTGTGTTTTACGAACATTGAAAATTCATCTTCTTTCTCTCACTGTGTCTGTGTGTTATCTTTTTTTTTATTATATTATTTTGTTTCATTCAGAATTTGTTCCCTCTCACTTTGTCTTGCCATGTCTCATTTAAATAAAAAGTACGATGATGAGTTGTTTATTTATAGACTTTTCTTTTCATGGTGTCATCATGCCAAAGGCGTGTAAGTGCCCTTACCTTACCTTACCTTACACGTCTCTCTCTCTCTCTCTCTCTCTCTCTCTCTCTCTCTCTCTCTCTCTCTCTCTCTCTCTCTCTCTCTCTCATCTTCTCTGTTTTCATGTCATGTCTTGTCTCGTTTAAAGCTGCTACTCTCTCTCTCTCTCTCTCACCATGTCTTGTCTACTTTCATTTAAAATTTATCTTCTCTCTCCTTCGATCTCTTGGCTGTCTCATTTAAAATTAATTTTCTCTCACCTAGTCTTGCTAGGTCTTTGTTTTTGTCTCGTCTCATTTAAAATCACTTTATCTTATTTACTGGTAGTTAAAATTCATTTGTTCTCCCACGCTATTATGTTGTCTTCATTAATATTTTACTTTTTAAAAATGAACTAATAAAAACAATAGCGTTTATGATTGCTGCATGGCCGGCATCGTATCAATCTATTAGGGCTGCAACTAGGCCGGGCTGGGCCGGGCTTTTGCAATTCCAAGCCCAGCCCTATATGGTATAACAATGATCATCATAAGCATTAAAGCCATCTCCCCTAAATGTTTCAACTTCAACCATGAACTTAACTCCCACCCCACCACTACAGCCACCCACCACCACCGTCACTGTCACCTCCAAAGCCCAGGAAGCAGAAGCAGAATCAGATTATACACCACCACCACCACTACTACCACCGTCGCTGTGACACCCAGCCCAAATCTAGCCCGAAGACCCAATCTGTTTTGCGTGAAGTCGGGTTTTGTTTAATGTTGACTTTGAAGTTTGACTGTGATTTCAGTTTTACTATCTTTGAAAATCTTAGGAAGATGTCTTTGTGGGCCATCTCAGTAGAAGATATGGTGTTTGACCCAAAACCCATGGATATTGATGATGGTGTTTCCTTATGGAAACCTTATTTGATTTGGTGTTGAACTATTTATTTGTTAAGAAGAACTTGGTTGATGGACCTAAAGCTTAGTTGGACCTAGTTTGAAGACATCCCTCCATACTAGGTAAGTAGTATGATGTGTTGAAAGAAGCCCATCCAAAAATATTGAAGTTAGGCCCATTAAATCCCTATTTTTGAACAAGTTGTCCAGGCAGTGGCATTTTGGTAAATATCTGTTTGGAAGGTTTTCAAAAGCTTTATTTCTTTTAATTTCGTGGTAAACTATTCCCATTATGTTTCTAAACCTCTAGATAGTGTGGGATCGATCTTTGAACTTCCTCTTTGGCAACCAATCAACCAACAGGGTCAGTTTGGTCAGTTTGGTGAAACCCTAGTAACTCTTGAACTCTTTGTGCTATTTAAAAGGGGGAACTCCAAGTGTTTCACTCTCAATCTGTTTCTAAGCCTTGGGAGAATGTGGGAAGATCCCTAGAACCTCTCCTTCGAAGCCAAGAAAGATCCTCAAGCATCTATTCAGATTTCTTCATCGGTTCCTCTTCTAAAAGGTTGGTATTCAATTCGCTTCTTCTTTAATAATTCTTTCTTCTCTACTTCGATATTCTGATTTTGAGAAGGGTATTACACTACTGTAATGACCTCTTCTTTAATTCTTTTAACCCTTGAGTGAATCCCCCAATTCACTCTATGATCTTGAAGCCATATGGCGATGATCCTTGAATTTGATTCCACCAAAGCTCTTAATGATACTTTCCCTAATTTCCTACCTATCTTTATTATTGTGGGGAAGGTCTCATATTATTACCATGACCTTCCCTTGTGTCCTCATGATTGAGGAGTTGATCCTTGTTTTTCTTTGGAACAATTGGCAACCCTTTTATTTTCTATTAATTCATTGGACCCTCCCCAAAACCTTTCTTGATTGTAAATTCCTTGCCCTAAGGGTGAATCTTTATTCTCCCTAGTCTTTTCGTGGGATACACGGATTCTTGTTAGTAAATCCCTAATTGTATGATTTGAATTTGTTTCCCTTCACTTTAATTGAGAACCTTATTTTCTCTCATTAGTAGACCCTTCCTAATTCCATTCTTTATTTTGAAATACTAATGAGATATTCCTTTATCTATCTTGGGTTGTTTTTGTGAGAATTAATTATGGGTAACTCTCATGAGAAGTAACCAACTCTTATGAGAGGTAACCATATCTGAAACCCTATTGTTCTTTTATCTGTTGGAAACTCCCCAACACTTTTTCAGATTGTGCAATCTTTGTTTCTCTTTCCCATGGGTGAATCTTGATTCTTTGTTTCTCTTTCCCTTGGGTGATATTTGTGTTAACCTAAACTTGATCATCTATGTTTTCTTGTTTTATTGGCTATCAATTTATTTCCCTTCATCCGGTGCTCTCAACCTTTTCATTGGGAGCCAAAAAAAGGGTGAAATCCTAACCTCTTGGATCAAACCAAGAACCCTTAGTTTGATCTTGTTAACAGCCAATCAATGTGTTTTCTTTACTAAAATTGTAACCTATCATTCTCTAATTGTTTATCCTTGATCACACTATATTTTCTTCATGATCCATGTTTAACCTAATTAGGATTTCTAATTATTCTTTCTTCGTTCTTGTTCTTGTTTGAGATCAGGAAGAAGATGATGCATTCTTGCAACCATCTATTCCATGATCTCATTCTATTCTTTGAGATCTATGATCATCATCATGATCTTAACCCTAACCCTTGAATGATCTTTCTGGAAACCTCTTGTAACCTTCCATGTGCGGGAAACCTCATGGGTAATGTTTCCGTTAACATAAACTAGATTTCCTATGATTTCTTGTTATTTTCTTGATAACAATCATTCCCTCTCTTTCCGTGATCATAAACTTTTCATGAGCCATATGTTATGATGAAACCCTAACCCCTTTATTACAAACCTATTATGATTGATTTTTCGGACTATGATCTCCCCCATGTCTTCATTTGGGTTTGGTTGTACTTGGTCTTCAACCCCATGAGCAAAGCACCCTTGTATAGCAATATACTTGGGGGCGGTTACTAGTGGCGGTTGATTAAAACAAGCGACCGCCTTAAGCGACCGCCCGGTTCTGCTTGCGGGAAAATGCCCTATTTTGCCCCCTGTTCGTTATAAATAGCATCCCTCGTCCTTTTAACGCATTATTATGTTCGGGATTGCTATTTTGGGCGATTAGGCGGCAGTGGAATCGTGCGGGATTCAGGTCTGAAGTGTTGTTTATGATATGAAACATTTTCTCTTCTATTCTTGGTGATTCTGATTAAGGTAATGAATCTCCATCTGCAATTCTCTTCTTTTTAACCTCTAATTGATATGAACCCATCTCCTTTTTGTTAGTGGTTATCCATTTGATTTGTTGTACTCCCTTTCCAATGTTCTTGATGAGATCCTGTCCAGAAACGAATCCCTGCATTTGTTAATGGATAGATCTAGTCAAGGGGAAAGTTTCTGGGTAATCCATTTATGATAATTGTTAGGTTTCTTTTCACCTAGTGTCTCTTGGAGTGTTAGATTCGAGACTTTGGCCATGATCACTCGAAATCCGGATTGAAAACGGATGATTAGAAGCCTGAGTTTCGGATCTGTAACTCTCTGTTTTTGGGGCGGTCACTAGTGGCGGTCGCTCAACCTAAGCGACCGGCTCAAGCGACCGGCCGGTTTCCAGTGTCTGTGTAAGTTTGATTTTGGATTTGTTTTGACTCTTGACTCTTTTATATTCTTGTAACCCTCTATATAGGTGTTCTCTATTTCAAGTAGAAGTCTTATATTAGTTTCTGGAATTCAAGTTAGAGGAGTTTTACATAATTCCGTGTAAGGACATGCATTCTTATTTATATGCAATTACATATACATGATGATTCCGTTGTTCTATTTACTATTCTTTGATCATGTAACTTGTCTGTAATTGTATAAAGCATGTGAATCTTATTGTACACTTGCTGTTTGTGGTATTCCTTGATGTACTTCATCTTTTATGATATTGCACAACTGTTCATGGTATGATAAAGAGTGTTGTAGTGTGATTGTGATGGAAGGGGTATTCCATTGGGATATCTTGGCTTGGGATATCGAAGGTCGTGGAATGGGACACATGCCCGCTGATGTCTCCAAGACTATCATGATTACTTGATGACATACTTAGGGAGTCTAGAATTGCATGGCTAGGTACCCCACATGCTATTACCCTTTCGGCAGGGGAATTGAAGCCGGGTGACCCGTGACAATGGTGACGTGACTATGTTTCATCCTATAGCGGTAACCAGTCCGTGCGGAGACTCAGTGGTCCACTATTGGTCATGTAATGGTAGGGTTGCATATGTTAGGGTTGGGCTCATGGACGTCCAAGGAGCGGACCGGGTGTCGCGAGGAGTCATGAGAGCATCCGCCCCAATAATATGTGGATGACCATAGGGTTAAGGAGTGGAGTCCAACAGAGGTATCCAGTCCGTGAGGATTCTCACTCCTAGGTTGCGAAGGATACTGAACCGAGTTGGTTGGTGCCATAGGGGAAGTATCTGGACTTCATATAGTATGTTACCATTATGACCTTGCATTGGATTAGAAACCCCGACATGCGCCAGTACTCATTGCCAATGGTTGTGGTGAGAGAGTGTTGACTTAACCCCCTGCCACGGTTTGAGAGCCAGGTGTGGACTTACCCCTTTGCCCAGGATCCCTACAGAGGTAACCAGTCCTTGCCGGATCAGAGTGATGAGACTTACCCAAAGGAGGGCTGGTGTATATCTTAAAGCATGTCAGCCATTAGAGACTTGCATAGTTAGATCTTAGTAGCATTCATATTTCTGCATATCATCCATATCATTTCATATGTGCATTCGTGGATTGTATTGACATATATATGAGAATTGTTTGTTCCTTACTGAGTTCGTTGGAACTCATTCCTTTCATTGTATGTATTATATAAACTGTACAGATGGTTGCACAATGTCGGAATTGGAGATGATTCATATGAAAGAGCCTTCTCGTTTGAAGCTGATGTGGCACAGACAGTGGTACATGAACTTGCAGAGCATGAAGCCTCCTGAAGATGAAGACTATTTAGTTACTTATTTTGCTTCCGCTGAACTCGATATTACTTTTGATTCTTGATCTTCCTTCTTTTGTTCGTTCTTGGATTTTTATTGGAGTATTTGGACTCCTGTAACCTTTTTATTGATTATTGTACTATTCTTGCTCTTGATTCATGTATTTGTATTTATTATTACTGATAGACTAAAACAATGGATCCTGTGACGGATCGCACCCACGGGTTGTCAGGCGGGTAACCCGGGCCTGGCGGGCGGGGTGTGACAGATCGCCGACCCAACTACCACCGCCGAGGCAACGCCGGCCATCGATCGAGATCGAGGAGATCGGATCAGGTTCGCACGGGGGATCCGGATTTCCGATGTCAAAGAAGAAACAAGAATTGAACAACATCTCTAATAGGATTTTAGGAAGGTGGGGTGGACATTCCACCCAGGCCAACCCTACCCTGTGTGAGATTAGAGGAAATTGAGATCAATAAGGATTTAGAAAAGAGTTCGATCCAAGCAAGGCTATAGAATTCATTTTGCACTTGCTTGTATTTGACATGAAAGGGAAGGTGCTTGATCAGTTCATTCATTAGGAGTGTTTATCTCTTTACTTCCCAAATGAAGAAACACCTCTAAGGCTCCAA
Organism: Hakea prostrata; assembly: GCF_041222555.1. Classification (NCBI taxonomy): domain Eukaryota; kingdom Viridiplantae; phylum Streptophyta; class Magnoliopsida; order Proteales; family Proteaceae; genus Hakea; species Hakea prostrata. The sequence continues at coordinate 23,684,825 of NC_142610.1, forward strand.
TCTCTTTTTCCTTTAAAAAAAGAAAAGATAGAATCACACCAAAATAGTTACTGTTGTGAAAAATAACAACGCAAGTGTACGCTATCGTAATAAGTAATATAATGATAAAAGATCGATCCCTCGAAGATTATAGATTAAGTACCAATTAATTATACCAATTTTATTTGAACAAATAATAAGGAAGATAATTATTCTAGATTATAATGCAAATTGAAATTTAAATTGAGATTATTAATTATTAAAGACCTAGGGGTCAGATTTCACCATAACTAAGCATTCCCACCCTTTTATCCCTCTTTATAATTTGAGAAATATTTTCCTGATTGATAGTTGAGATTCCCTTCCCTATTTACTAGTCTCTCTCGAGTACTAATAGAAATTCCCACAATTGCTAACCCACTATATTTCTATGTAAGTTACAACAACTGAGAAATCATTACCTTCAATGGATTCCCATGTAACAACTATACAAACCGTTGATACGGAATCTCGCTCGTCCTTCCCCCGTCAAGAACCCGCAAGATACGAGCTCGACCTTGGAGGGTCGAGGTACGTCTCCGACGAACAAGTCAGTACCAATAATCTGATCTCAACTACTCAATAGAGAATTCAAGTAATTGATCACAAGAAGTATCATTACCGCCCTCTAGTGTTTACCGGAGGTCTTTATATAGTGTATGGTGATAGAGTTATATTCGAAATAACCTGCTATGAGTTGTTGTAGGAGAGTAACTCTTTTAGAAGAGTCCTTTTACCTAACTAACTCTCTTTTCCAGTTGTTTGGTGGTAGGAGTCTACCTACACCAGGCCATCTCATATTGCTATAAAGATGGACTTTTTAGTGTGGTCGGTCCTACCATGAACCGCCCGGCCGGATCCTCGTTGGGTTGTAATCCCGGTCGGACCGTGCAACCGTCGGTTCAGACCGGGGATATAGAATGACCATTTTAGTCATTAACATAAGCCCCCTAGTCCCTTTGTGGTCGAGAAATATATGCTCGGCTCAAGGGATTATCTTTCATTTAGAGGATGTATGGTCGGTTCGACCAACACACTTTTCCTCGAAATCAGAACGTCCCTCTCCCGCATAGCCGTCTTTTAAGCACACATATCGACGCACGACCTTCGAAGTTTGTACGTGTGTGACACGTGTCATAGCTGTCGTTTCATTATTAATGTTCGTCATTATGATGAAGAGACTCTTCATCTTCAACCGTCCATCTGAAAGTTAGCTTTAGCCGTTAGATGAGAATTTCTAACAGTTTGAAATTCCTATCATGGCATATAGACTTATCATATTCGTTAGATTGGAATCCACAAATTTAAATAAATACTGTTGCTTCTTCTTCCTTCCTTCATTTCATTTCTTCTCTGCGTATTCGTTTGCATCTTTCCTCTGCAACTGTTTGGAGTTTTGAGCACCGTGTTTGAAGTTTCCTCCTCTCGTTTGAGAGACGAGAGTTGGGTTAAAGCTTCTTGTCTTCTTTCCTCCATTTCCTCGTTCGTTTGCTTCAAACAAGTAAGTGTTTTCAACTTTATTTTTGTTTCTCTGCATTTCGAAAGCATGGTTCGTTTCTGGCAGAGTCTTATATGCTTCTTTGTGGTGTTTTTTCTGTGGCCTTCTCTCGTCTATGTCTCTTCTCCTTTTTTCTTCATACTCCCTTTATTTTAAAGAATCATGGTAATAGTGAAGAGGAGTTCCGCCATTTTGAAACATAGGAGAGATTTAGACGAAGGACCATCCTGTTCGGAAACTCCCGAACACCCTGTATCTCCCGACCTTAGCCATGATGGTAGGTCCGAAGATGTACCCGAGGCCTCTGTTGGTCGAGAGAATCGTAATAGGGAAGGTGAGGAGGCAGTGGAGTCCCGTCCCGTTATAATTGGTCAAAGTGCTCGAGCTCGTTTCAAGGCCGAGCGACAATGGTGGAAAGATAGTTTGACCCTCGAGGAGTATAAGCTCGAACGGATCAAGGAGTTGACTCCCGATCACATTGACTATGACCCCTATTCGTCTGGTCCCGACTTCATACCTTCCCAAATGACAGAGGAACGTCTAGAGTACCTTAGAGTAAAATATGAGATTCCTTCGGATCATAGGATACGTGTGCCGACCACATATGAGCGTGCCAATTCTCCTTCCCCGGTGAATTTGCCCTTTACGAGGATGCTCGAAGAGTGGTTTTCGTCTTCCCGTACACCCCCTGTTCATAGGCGTAATGGTACATTTTAAAATGTGCCCGGGAATGTTTGTGCCGAACAGTTGGCGAAATTTTATTTGCTTTTGGGGTTTTTGCCAAAGGGTAGGAGTTCGACCATCCCTGGCTTTGTTCCTCCATTTCTTTATGGCGAAGAGGCAGGAGCAGGATGGTTGGTTCTACCTTTCTAAACGTACCTTCTCCCAATGTGGTTGGGAGGGTAACTTTGTTGGGACGGGGACTCTGCCCTCCAATACCAAAGGTTGGCGTCCCAAATATTTCTTTGTTCGGCCGCCGTCCAAACCTTCGTTCCCCATTTCCTGGGTTCGTGGACCGACTACAGGTTCCAATGACATCCCTACTTTATCTGGAGCCGAGCAACTTGCTAGGGAGAAGATTCTTCGGCTTCCTTCCGAAGATAAGAACATGTATGCCGTTCACGACCATTGTCCGGAATATCCCAATATACTACGTTATTGGAGATTCCTTCCTGGTGAGTATTACTCTTGGTTGTTGGTATCTTTATTTTTGCGACTATCTCTTTGTGTTCGATAGTAATTCTTCTATCCTTTTTTCAGTGATGCTTAATTGGGCAAACGTTTCTCGGGCAGCTGATGAGGACATGGAAGAAGTCAAGCTCGGATCCCTACCAAACCTGAGTAGTTCATTCATGAAAGGCAATTTTCTCGTCCATGCTTTCAATTTGCATGGTAAGATTATTGAATCTCTGAAGGAAACTTCGGATAGATTCCATTCTACCTTGTTTTATAGAAAACAAAGTATCTTCTCTTTTCTTCAATCCGACTCCTCCTTGGAAGCGCAGCACAAACACTCGTCCTAATTGATCGAAACTCACAATCGAACCGCTTGCCAGTGCCAAGAACCAATCCAATGCAGAACCGGTTAAAGAGGCTGCAAAACTTTGGCACATGGCTGCCTCATTATGCTTATAAATTGACATGGTCGATCTGTATCGAGTGATGTGATGTTTTGGACATTGCGATCCATCAAACAGTATGAAAGTTGGGCACTTGAAACTCTTTGGTATTTCCGCCTCAGAGATAGCTTGGATGAAAGGATCCTCTTTTAGAAAAGCATATAGCTCTTCTTTCTTTGGATCGTTTAACTTGTTTACCTTCTCGTCTAACTCTTTGATTTGTTTGCTCAAACGATCTTCCCGCTTGTTCGGTCCGGACTCAACCCTCTTGTTTTTTGGTTCTTTGAGAGGATCGTTGCTACTTCCACGATCATGATCTTCATTGAACAGAGGATCTTTATTTGGAATTTCTTTCTCAGATGCCCGGGATTTTTCGCCTACCTTCTCTTTTGACTTCTGTCCGTCTTCTAGAGATGGTCGAGGCGTTCGATCAGGAAGGACCGAGTGGTTATTCTTGCTTCCCTCCAATATTTTTTGAGTATTTTTAGGATCTGCATTAGGGGCAATTATATGACCCACGGCCATCCTGAGTAGTTCATTCATGGAGGATAATTCCTCCCGAAGCTTTATTTGTTCCTTCTGGAGTGTCTCAACTTGATTTGCTAATGCTCCATGATTCGGGTGCTCGGGGTTTTTCTTCCCTTGATCGGTATTTATCTCCACCTGGTCGGGAATTACCGATTTTTCAGGTTGAGGAATTCCCTTCGAAGCATCATCCTCCACCTCCTTCTGATTTGCAGCCTTCACTTTCGATCGCACCATGACTTTTTGATGCAATTCCCACAGACGGCGCCAATTGTTGATACGGAATCTCGCTCGTCCTTCCCTGTCAAGAACCTGCAAGATACGAGCTCGACCTTGGAGGGTCGAGGTACGTCTCCGACGAACAAGTCAGTACCAATAATCTGATCTCAACTACTCAATAGAGAATTCAAGTAATTGATCACAAGAAGTATCATTACCTGCCCTCTAGTGTTTACCAGAGGTCTTTATATAGTGTATGGTGATAGAGTTATATTCGAAATAACCTGCTATGAGTTGTTGTAGGAGAGTAACTCTTTTAGAAGAGTCCTTTTACCTAACTAACTCTCTTTTCCAGTTGTTTGGTGGTAGGAGTCTACCTACACCAGGCCATCTCATATTGCTATAAAGATGGACTTTTTAGTGTGGTCGGTCCTACCATGAACCGCCCGGCCGGATCCGTTGTGGGTTGTAATCCCGGTCGGACCGTGCAACCGTCGGTTCAGACCGGGGATATAGAATGACCATTTTAGTCATTAACACAAACCATGTAAGTATATCTCTATCCTACATGTAATTCATGGCTTTTACTTCAATGAACTAAACACATAAATCCCCTTTCAGTTCATTATGATTAACAAATCAGTTGATTAGTGGCCAATTAATCAAAAGCATGAAGAATAGAAGTAAAAACTCAATGAAAGGAAATAATATTCAAAATTATATTGATGAATTCAAGAGTGGGAATTCAAAGATAGGCTACTTCTAATCCCTAGAAAAACTAAATTAGTTCATATTCGAAATTAAAACATTACAGAGGAGTTCAAGAACATTGAAAGAAAATCAAGAAAAACTTATTCCTAAGCTTCAGATCTCCAAAGCCATCCAACGTCTTCTGGTTCGATCTCTCCGTTCCTCCAAAGCTCCAAGAAGGTTCTTTCTGGTGTTCCAAAGCTCCCAAAAACGACCTCCTCTCTTTCTGGAGTTTGTTCTCCTTTTATAGATTAATTAAATTCAGAGTTTGAATCAAACTCAGAGTTCTTATCTCGAGTTAACCAAGGAGTGTTTTGATGTATGAATCGGACTAACTTAGAGATCTCCAATGCATAATCCCACTGTTGGATTTGAAGATCAAGAAGTCGTGAAACTGTCCTCCAAAAATGGGTTCGATCAGACACCAGATGACCATCAGATGAAGATCTTGATCAAAACTGGATATAGACACTCAAAAACGGGATTTTTCTATCTTCCTTATTTGAATTCGATTCTTCTTCCCCTTTTCCCTTATTCGATCAAATCCAAAATAAGAAATAAAACATAGAAGCATGCAAGGACTCATTCATAAATCTTGAATACTACTCTTGCAATACTACCTAGATTTAATTGATAATTTCCTACACGTAAAAATAATAAATCTTGATTAGAATTTGTTAGGAAATAAATAAAATCACCAAAATTATAGAAATTAAAGGAAATGGTGCAACATATTTATTTTCATATCATATTAGGGTAAATTGATATAAAACAATTGTAAACAAATAGAAATATAGTAAATTAATTGTATAAAATAATATATATGAAATCAACTTATCAAATTACATAGAAATAGAACAAATTCATTATAGATATTGAACAAACCCTAAATTTAGGGTTTAGGGTTTAGTGTTCCAGCGGTGTTGTAGGGTGCCGGCGGTGTTGTAGGTGTGCCGGCGGTGTTGGGGCTGCCGGCGGTGTTGTGGGGCTGCCGGTATGAGGTGGCGTAGGGTATGAGGTGGCTTAGGGTATGAGGTGGCGTTAGGGTATGAGGTGGCGTTAGGGTATGAGGTGGCTTAGGGTATGATGTGGCGTTAGGGTATGAGGTGGTTTAGGGTATGAGGTGGCGTAGGGTATGAGGTGGCGTTAGGGTATGAGGTGGCTTAGGGTATGATGTGGCGTAGGGTATGAGGTGGCGTATAGTATCATAGTTTCATATGTAGTATGTGATTGACTTACTATAAATACAATTATATGGTTTCAATATGAGATCATGGAGAAGTGTATTGTAATAATTTATTAAGAAGATTATGGATACCATTCATCCATGAAAAATAAATAAAAGTTTTACTTGGTTAACAAAGCAAGCAAGAGATAGATCCTATCTAAATGCTGCCCATATCTTCAATTGCCCAAGTATTATCCAACACTGGTGCACTGGCAGTACAAGTTTTTCCAATGTAAAATATTGTACATAAGCAACACTATGTAATAAGATACAGATCTTCACCCTTGAAAGAGGAAATCTATTGTATTTAGCATTGGAGCCCATTCTAATTTTTGCGTGACACGATGAACAGTATATTTCCAATAGGAACCTCATCATCAGTGGTAGGGCAGCGATAGTTTCCATGTTCACCCGACTTGCAAAATGATATGGAGAGAGGAAGTTGGAGTTCCAGCCGAAACAGAGAAATTTTTGTCTTTATACATTGACCTTCATGAGAGGTAAGAGAACAGGTACTTAATAACCAAGTTTGATGGAGGTAAGAGAACAGCTACTTAACGAACTTTGATCCTTCATAAGATATGATGAGCCGAGATGTAACATTGAAAACAATAAGAGTGGAGATCACTGTGTCAATAAAGAAACCATTGAAGTACTTGTTTGTTCTGCTGAAAATTGCGAGCAGCTGTGAACATAATTAAGTTGAAAAGATCAATTGGACAGCAGCCAAGAGTTACATTTCTTGGAGCCTACATAATAAATATATAAAATAAAATAAAATAAAAATAAAGTCAACATTTTTCTATTTACAAAATTAAGGAATAAACAGTCCAAGGTGACAGATTCCACACAGAAAAACATAAAATTGATTCCCAGATAACTACCAGTAGATATTGCTATATCCAGCCACAGGTCACCCCTAGGGATCCCAGGACTCTCACAGTCTACTTTCAATCACAAATTTTATTCATCAATCAAAATTGAATTGCTTACAAGAGTCGATGGTATTTATAGAAAGGAAGTAGACTCCTACATGACTCTTCTAAGAAAACCAACTTGCTTGAATTACTTGACCACCAAGTAGTGAACTAAAAGAAACCCAACTAACTTCAATTACTTGCTAAACAAGGACTCAAAAACTAACTTGATCAAGTCAAACAAACTAACTCACTCCAACTCAAACTAAAACTCTCATATTTATGTTCTTCTATAGAATTCTTCAATATTACGTGCCTTCACCCATTATTGCAATATTTCTCGTTTTACTTGACAATTATGTCCCAAAACACTTAACAAAGTCCAGAACACACAATATTATACAAAGGATAGACGTATATACTATTAAAAAAAAAAATTAAAAAGGCAGTGAATCCAAAACCAGAAATTGTCTTTTTTTCTCCCTTCTCCCAGTTTGAAGATTGTAATAAAATTAATCAAACAATGCAACCCCTCCCATTTCTCTTTCCTCAAAAAGGAAATGGGGGGAAAATTCAACAGATCTTCACCGAGATTTTCAAATTTTTTTATTTTTTGACACCAATACAATATAAGTTTCGGGACTTCGAGCCATGCATTCATCACTTGTACATAGGCATTGCTCCTGTACTCATTTACTTCAGGGCAGATTAAACATGTGTGCTCACGCGATGAGTCAAACCCACAGCCCACAACAATTGCCTAGTAGACTTCAACCCACAATCATATAGAGGAGAGTCAACTCCAAAGCAAGGAAACCAGTGGGAGATTGACCTCAACCAGGATCAATATAAAAGGCTTTTATTACCTTTCTTCCATTTACAAATGTAAGGAAAAAAAATAGAAATGGACAAGAAGAAGAAAATGGGGATAAGAGGATGGGTTATCTATGCCCTTGGTCTCTCATCCACAGCAATCCCAACCGAGGAACAAGAATTTTAATCGAAAAACTGGGGCTACTAGGCCACAAGTTAAATTTGTTCCAAGTCTAATTTTGTCTTTGCAATGGAAAGGGCCAATTTATAGCTCGTCCACGGACTTTAGAAAAATAGAAACAAAAAAATAGGCAAGCAACTAAAACAGAGATTCCGATCAATGTCAAAATGGAAACTACTAAATTAGCAACCGATCAATATTAACAAGTACCAGATATTGTATAACAAGGAAATAAAATATAGTTTCTAAAATTGAAGATAGAAAAGATACTAAGGCAGCATTAGGATATACTCTTTCTCCACTCGAAGGACCCACTAGATTTTCTAGAAAGCACTCCCAAGTAAGGCATATGCGGGTCGTCACACTGATCGTGAGAGAGTGACATGAAAAGTGTTTTGGTCTTTCATTTCTTCATTCATGCTTCTATTTGTAGTAGGGCTGCCTCTTGTGATGCGGCATTCAACCAATGAAAACCAACCACATCATCGGACCAAGCTGAGTTTCACGGTAGTTGGATCCCACAAACTTGGTGGATTGATTTGGGGATTCTTCCTATGACATGGAATTGTGATCTACATCGGGGTCAACGTGATCAATAGTACAGCTTAGTGTATGGTCGTAGCTGGACATCATATTCGGTCAGTAACTCCCAATATCCTCACACAGGGAGGAAGCTTCTTTCCCGAATACTTTAACATCCTGGACCCAAGATAACTCCTGATTGAGTGCCCACAAGGAAGAGATTGACACGACCAACTCTAAGGAGCTGCCACCAAAAGGATAAATCTTGAACTGTACTTCCAAACTAAAATTTGAACTGAACTCAAAAAATAGACAGTTAACATATTATGCCTGCTTATAGAAATAGGGTTCCCTTAACAAGTTTAGCTCCAAAATATATTTAACTAATATTCAAGCAAGTCCATATTCTATAACGCAGGACACTTCATCCAGCTGCTTTCTCAAACATATATTTAAGCAGAAACAGCAAGGACTTGTCAATGTTGAACTGCAGAAATAGAGACAAACTTATAAGTTGTGCCTAAGGAGTGCATGATTGCCCAAGGCCCACCAGCAAATTTAAGGGCCAATGCCAGAAGTTGGAATGTACTTAGGCAACAAGGTGCCCACCCCACATGTTCAAGCCATCCCAGGGTTACATTTTGTTCCCCCTTCTCTAACAATATTTTGTATGCTACAATATAACATCATATCGTAAAAAAAATCAATACTAAGCCACATTTAAGTCATAAAATCTCACATAGAACTGCAAAACAGCAGAACCAAAGAAGCAAACCATTGGAAGTTAAAAACAGACAAAGCATACACTCGGGTTATATTTTCGAATCAGCGATGTAATTAAATTGATAAGTCAACTAAGGGCCATTGTGGCCAAGTTCTTAGGCAAATAAGAAACAATTTTAGGGTTTCGGACGTCAATAAGGACGGGTCTATACTTGGGCATGCGGCCTTCGCATGGGAATAGAGCTTTAGAGGTTTGATGTGCGGGTTGGGGAAGGGTTTGTATCCCATTTTCGGGGTATTCGAATGGTGGTGGGACATTAATTCCTAAACTTTACGACAAATTGAGGAAGACAGGACTTAGAAGTCAAAAGTTTGGGGGGAGGAACCTAGGGCCGAGATTTGGAACAAAAATGGTACTTTTTTTTTGGTGGGAGTAGGAGTTTTTTTTTATTCGTTCCATTAAAAAAATACTTGATAAAAAAAAATTCATAGAGAAGTTGCATGTTTGACGGAGGGTCGGGCATTTGTTTGGGTTATGGTTCAAGGGAAAGGAGCTATGATGTAATTGAAGGGGTTAGAAAATGGGGTCTATTTCTTGCGATTAGGGGATGAGTTGTTAATGGTAACAATGAGCGAGAATAGTTTCGTATTAGTCACCAAACCTTAGTTAGAAAACTCGAGATAGTACCAACCTAGCCCTCTTGGATATTACCATTTACCCATCAAGACAACTAGATGCAACTCAATGGTCAATACTTTCAATGGAGAAGAAGAACAGAAATGAAGGTTTGCAAATAGCAATTAAAATATCAATATTCAGTATCCTTCATTCCTCCCAATTGTACAGCATTTAAGAGGTGGCCTGCAAAATTAAAATAGGAATAGCTGGGTGGAGTAAAATAATAAACTAAATTCCTAAAGCCTAGGAACTAACTCCTAAAACTTAGCTAAATATCAACTTAGCTAGGAATGCTGTTTTTGTGTGTGATTGGTACCAGTTATCCAGGGTGTTAACAAGTTCCATCTAAAGCGATGCCTAAACCACCTTTTAAGTTTCACTGATTTCTGCTTTTAGAGTATGGATCACTCTTTTTTTTAATTCTTTAAATTCTTTTAAGTAGTTTGGATCTAGTATAACTTTCCCATGAAGTTTGCATAGAAGCAGCTAACAAAATACAAGAATCATGCATGCTATACTCTTCTCTTAAGCATCTTGACATTAGGTTTCAACTACAAGGTTGGGCAAATACAGAAACAAAATTGTTATGGGAAGGTGACTTTTGAATTGTTTTGGCTGAGCTTTGGGCATGGAAACCTTCCTTCACTCATCCTTATTCCAATTCTTTTAAATCACATGCTTCAATGAAATAAAATATAAAAATAATTTTAAGATTCGAAACCAAACCACCAAGAATGAAAACAAAAGAAAGAGAGACTTAAGTTGAAATAATGGTTGGAGGTGAAAGGAACGTATATCTAGCAATCCATCAGTTGCATTAAATTGCATTGCAAGGCATCCTACATCTAAATGCCTTTTCCATTAAGAAAATTTACTCCACCTTACTATGATCTCATAAGATGATTTCCCTACTCTGTTACAATAATAGAAAATTTACTCCACCTTACTATGATCTCATAAGATGATTTCCACCTTACTTTGTGACCTGAAACGAGTGGCCCTAAATACTTCGTAGCAGATGATAAAGCTGATGAGAGATGGTTTCCTCTGGTAAGCAGACGATAAAGCTGATGATGATGGTAATGAAGGTTATGATAGTGAGAATCTGTAATTATTGTACCAAAAAGTATGAGCTTCTATTGTACTCTAGTTTGATCTACTTGCCTTGTTACTAACTTGTTTGCAGTTCTACTTAATCTTATAGACTTTGGGAGCTCTGATAAGGCTCCAGATTTTTGGTACAATAATTACAGATAAGAAACATGTGGAGGCTCTATGAAATAGATAACTTAGAACAACATAGATTGGTACTACTGTCAATACCATAAGAGATGAAGCAATTAAAATAAAAATAAAAAAAGAAGAAAATACTGTTTGCATGTACAGACTAGAGTAAAATATAACTAAAGAACAACTTAACCTAATTATGACAAGGAAATGATCTACTTTATGTGATGATGCCATGAATACTACATTCATGTTTAAATGAAACATTCTGGCATCTACATTTAAGTAGCTGGGTTGTATAACTAATGATTGAAGCTCCAAGCTCTCATTAAAGAATTTGAAAGAACACGCATTTTTATAAAATCCAGGAAAAGTGGAGGAATGCCGCAATGAGCAGTAACAATTAAAATCAGGCAAATGGATTGAAAAGAGGAATTGAAAAACAGATCAGTTAAGTAAGATCAGATAAGAACATAATTTCTACAGGATTCAGCATATAATTTTTACTGCTGGGCAAAAGTAAAGTTCAAAGCACGAGTAGTCCAATGACAAGAAAATTCTAAATTCTCTGGATTATAAACAAACAGAATCGACAAACATACCATATTTTGATGCTTCAGGGGCAATTTTTTGAAGATAGACTAAAGGATCCCGAAACTCCTCTTTTGTTGTACGAGAATACGGGGCATTCTGGAATTTGATCAGTCCATTCCAGATTAGAAGTGTCAAACTTTTCCACCTTGCGCTTTAAAAATGCCTCCTTTTCTTTTGAAGTACCAGTAGATTGAAAATGGGCATCCGAACTTCCATAAAACTTCATTCCACACGATGCAGACATTCTTAAACCGTCTCCTCCAAAACTTCTGGTCCATCATATTATTTCTCTTGTTCGTCGTCTGAAGCCCTTCGCCTTGCCTTCCCCTTCAAAACCCACCTCTCTTTCTATCTCTCTCTCTCTCGTTCGTTCGTTCACAGAAGTCGAAGTCGAATGAAAATGACGAAAGCTGTAGATAAAAAGGAACACATGATAAGAAAACCGCAAGGGCAAATAAAATCAACAATTGAAAGGTGAAATATTTGTAGAGAACATAGAGAGTTGGCGAATCTGGAGGAGACTCAAATAGTCAAATACAAAAGAAAGAAAAACCAGAAAATCAGCTTAGTTCATTTTCCTTCTTCCTTAAGGTCCGATCATGAAAGACTAGAAAAAAGAATAAGGAAAAGGAAAGCAAACGATGACAGCGAAGAAATGAGTCTACATTTCACAAGACTGCTTCTTCAAAGGTTCTTAAATCAGGGAAGAAAAATGTTGTTCGCACCTGTGTTTTGGTGTTTTGAATGGGTTGGTTCGCTTGGTCCGGTGAATGGATTCGGTTCGTAAACAGAAAAGCGGTCGGGTAAATCACTTAAGTCACTTAAAGCACACGTGTAGACGAACGGCCACGATTTATTTGTAGTAAATCGGACGGTTCGCTGAACGACTGAAGCAAAATCGCCTTTAAAACCCTAAACTCATCTCAATTCTCACCTCGCGCCGCTTGGAAGAATGAGAGGACAAAGATGGAGAACAGAGAGTCTTCGTGCTGCACTTCCTCACTTTCTCGTTCTTTCTTCTTCGTCGACTTGTTGGTGCAGCTGTTCCCGGTGCGTGGTGCAGAGTGAAGAGACGAGAACAACAAGCTTCTCTACGTCTCTTTCTCTTCGTCGACTTGTTGGTGTTTCTGTTGTCTGCCGTGCGTGCGATTTTATGGTATGGGTTGTTTTTTCTTAC